>NC_046970.1:27977722-28050196 GCF_009769545.1 Cyclopterus lumpus | reverse complement strand
AAACCACAAGTCGGGGGAAATATTCAGAAACCTCAACACAGGAAATTATGAATCCAAAAACTGTATATACTTGGTCGAATGCAAGGTATGTTCCATTCAATATGTGGGGGAAACAAGGAACAACATTGCAACAAGGTGCGCACAGCACAAATACAATATCCTCCACAAGAAGAAAACAGAGACTCCGTTGGTCAAGCATTTTATGGTCCATGGCTGGACAGCATTCAATGTCATGAACATTGAGTGCAATCCGGAATGGTCCGCAGGCCAGAGAAGGAGAGCAGAGAAATCGTGGATTTCCAAACTAAATTCCAGAGAGCCGGGAGGGCTTAACGAGCGTTAGGGAGGGTGCAGTTTCCCGGGGTGGCAGTGACGGCCCGTGCAATAGGGATTCCCCGTTATCCAACGGGGTCTCCCCCCCTTGTTTCATTTACCTAACCAGCCAGTGCCTCCAGTCCTCCTCGGCGGTGCTCCTCCTGCGCTCGGATGGGACCCTCTTGGCTCTCTTCCCTTATCACTAGATGGGTATCTTGATACAAACCTAAACTCAACCACAGAGGATGATATTCCCTAAATTCCACGGCCCTAACCCCAACCGGGTGAAATACTAAAAAACTATTTTCACCTTTCGGCCCTAAACACAACCTTGGTGAAGTGCTAATTAAAACTTATTCAATTTTCAGCCCTAAACACAACCTTTGTGAAGCACTAATTAAAACATACTCATTTTCGGCCCTAAACACAACCTTTGTGAAGCACTAATGAAAACTTATTCAATTTTCGGCCCTAAACACAACCTTTTGTGAAGCACTAATTAAAACTTTATTCAATTTTCGGCCCTAATCACAACCGTGATGATTTATGATCACCTAGCCCAGTAGCTTTCCACTTACCACAACCAAGTGGGGTGTAGGTCTGGACTCCAACCAATAATAAAAAAAGACCCCCCTCTTGTTGAATATGATTTTCTGTATACACAATGTCTATTGAATACTTACCTGGTACAAGACAGATTTAAGTTCATGCATTAAAGGATTGTGACAATTGTACAGAAGCGTGCATTACAATGGTCCAATCCAATGTGGTCTTTATTTCACGGCAATATGTTATATCATGCATTCATGTACATGTTAATCTATACATTGTAAATACCTGAAAATACCTGTTGAATGTGTATTCGGAATTGAGGGATGCTGGTGGGTCACATGTTTAGAGGTACATGCTGGGACCTTTGACCTCTCACAGAACGGAAGTCCACCTGCCTTCTTCCGCTTTCTCAGAGCATGCTAGGAGCACGCTTTGTCCAGCACTTCTCCACAACCTGTAACTAATTAGATTAGTACAGAGCCATTGTATTTTATTTTATTTTCTGACCTGATGAAGGTTTATGCAAACCGAAACGTCGTCATTATTTTGTTGTTTTATTGTTTTATGCTTGTTTAAGCAACAGACCTGAATAAAAGGTAAAACTAAGCTTCGGAGAACTTTTTTCACGGTCACGCACCAGGTGCGCCTCATTAGCCTTTAGCATGACATCCCGCAACCATGAACGACACGAGAACTGGACCACGGTGGAGTACAGCAGAGGCCGTAGACCCCGCCGTCATAGCCCGGACCCCCGCAAGAGGACTGCATCCTCTCACAGAGGTAGGACATCCTCGGGCCACCGGGTGCGCGATGAGCGGACCGATGGAAGAAATGCCGGTCGCGCGCACAGCAGACATGACGAGCGGAACGCAGCGCGACGCGACATCCCCCGGGCCACACATCGCAGCTCTTCACGCCCAGCCCAAAGATCGTATGCTTCAGTGACCAGGACCGGGATAAGACTCGACCAACAGGACTCACAAAAAAGACCATCCTCCCCATGGGGGCGCAGGGAGCGCAGCCGCAGCCATGACCGGACGCGCGCAACGGCGTCCGGGAGGAATCTTCCAACGGAGGAAAAAGGGAGAAATAATTCGACCAAACGCCGAGAAGAACCTCGCGCACATCTGGACCATTCCAACCATCAGCAGGATCACCGCAAATATCAGCGGAGCCCGGTAAGAAGACCCAATAGACACTTTTCCGACCGCAGAAATGACACTTATGAGCCGCGTCGAGACTCGCCTGTGCGGTCCCGCGGAGCGCGCGCCCAAGCCGCTAGTGGCGAACGCCGACCCGACAGAGACTTTTATTATTCGTATCATCACTCACCGGTACGCTTCCGGGAGGCACGGGCCCCAGCCACATACGGCGGAGGTCGTCGGGACACAGACAATAATTATTGGCACCGGAGTATACCGGAACGCTCCCGTAGAACGCACGTCCCGGCCGCGAGCGGCGACCGCCGACGCGAAGAAGAAAGAAAGTTTGACAGGTCTCACCGCTACTCACCTGATCGCTCGCGGGAGACACGAGCCCCTTCCACACACGGCAGACGCCGAAGAGACACGGACAATGATAACGAGCAGGATAACTTACCTTTTCGCTCCCGCGGAGCGCGCGCCCCTGCCGCGAGCGGCAGAAGCCAACGCGACAAAGACTTTGATAATGTTTCTCCGCGTCGGAGCTACAGTGGGAACAGGCGTCACGAAGGAGCTTCACGCTCGGATGGCACCGATACCCACCGGGAACCGACAGGGGAACAACAGAAAAAGAAAAGAAACGGCAAAGACCGACACGGAGGAGACCGCTCCAGCGACAGCAGAGGGGAAGCGACGCGGCACCACGGCTCCTCCAGCCGCGACGAGCCGCAACAGGACAGGCAGAAATCAAACGACCCAGATTTCGCAAGAAAATGTCACATCTTGCACAAGGTAATAAAGACGGTCCACCACTATATTAATATAACGGGAAGAGATCCTCCCTTCACAATTAGGAAAACTATGAGGCATTTAGCCAATTTAATTAAACCTGCGCTGCCTAATGCACGGATTAAAAAACGCATTGAAGACAACGCTGAAGAATGGGCCGACAATACTCTGACCATTCTCAGGGAACACTACGAGGAAACTTCAAAGGCTCAAATGGAGGACTTTAACACACTCACGACCAAAGAATGGCGGGAGCCCTTCGAGATCGCTTCAAAATGGGCCAAACGGAATTTTGGAAAGAGACTGACTAATAAGACAATACGTGAAGCAGAGACAGTCATCACAGAGGCAATAGAGATGCACAACAGGGAGAACAGCTCATCATCGGAGCCTCCATCCTCAGCAGCAGAGAGGGGATCGCCCCCTCCTCTCGATGACACCCTCCCTGAGTGGCCTCTTCCCTCACAGGATGAGCAGCCTGCACCTCCACCTCCTCGAGCCAGAGGGACTGCAGCAGTCAGACAAGGAGAACGGGAGGAGGCACCTGCTCATGCAACAAACACACAAGTCCGGGAAAACACTGTGCCCCCCACACAAGCCGCGGTGGCACAGAAGGACCGCCCACTACAGACCTGCAACCCAGAGGAAGAATCCTCATCATCTCAAGACAGCGGCGCCACGCCTGACAGGTTGGAGATCACATCCACACCAGAACAACTTCTCCCTCTCGCACAGAGACCAAGACAAATATTGCCACGCCCACTTGTAAAGGGCCCCTCCTTCTCCTTGTCTCCGAAAATTCGGACCAAGCCACGCTCTCACTCCGCACCTTGCAGCCAAAAGGAGCTGCCGGTCGGGGACTCTTCGGATGAATCCACGAACACAGAGCTAGACAGACTTTTTGAGGGGGAACCGACAAGCAACTCCATCTTTACACCGGTAACAGTGAGGAAAATTCAGTCGGCAGTCCAGACCCGCCTGGCCTCACCCCCATCTTCATCACCCACAGGTGGACTCTCAACACCAACAGCAACAAGACCTCATCAAACCACACAGCACCTCTCTTCAAACAACAAGATAAAAGACTGGACTATGAACATTAGAAAGAGATTGGTTATCATAGGAGACTCAAATTTAAGCAGATTCCCGGCATATGACATTGCTGATCTACAAATAGACTCATTCCCAGGGGCCACTTTCAGGAACGGAGAGGCTATTCTGGAGTCCATCTCATCGGAGGTGGAGGTCGACATCATGATCCTGTCCTTCGGGATCTGTAACAGAGTACAGAAGACGGAACAGACGGCCATCAAACAGCTTCAGGGAATGATGAGAATGGCACGGAGACAATTCCCCTGCACCCGGATTTACATCCCACAAGTCAATTATGACCCTGGCCTGCCGGTAAAAGAAAGGAAGCGTCTGGACCAACTCAACATCTACATCGCCACCCTCGAGGACCACATCCCGATGCTGCCAGTCTCGCAGTTCCACACGAACCCAGACAACATCCACTGGACCCCGGAGACGGCGAAGGTGATTCTGGACCACTGGTGTTGTATTTTAAATTGAATGTCCCCATAAACCTGCCACCACAGGAGGGGGATAAATCTGTGATTAATTTAACTAAAAATACCTGCTTCACTAAGGAGCAACTCTCAGTTCTGGCTAGAGGATTAAACTTTATTCCATCATTAGGCACCAACAAGCATATTAAGGAACAAACTAAATTGGATATCCAAAATTATCATAGGAAACTCAAACTAGCAGCGTACTATGAAGGGGCACACG
This sequence comes from Cyclopterus lumpus, assembly GCF_009769545.1. Classification (NCBI taxonomy): domain Eukaryota; kingdom Metazoa; phylum Chordata; class Actinopteri; order Perciformes; family Cyclopteridae; genus Cyclopterus; species Cyclopterus lumpus. The sequence goes on along the minus strand of NC_046970.1, from coordinate 28,045,607 downwards.
ACAGAAGGGCTAAACCTTTCACTCAACGGTCCACATGGACCCCCCCTCTCACAAATCTGCCACAGGAAATTAAGGGAATTATTCATGCTAATGACAGATACCTCAAAAACAGATTCTATGTGCACAAGGTGGCAAACAATCTAGAGGATTTAGAAATGGAGGCTCTTACAGCTCTTTCTAAAAACAAACAGATTATCATTAAACCGGCAGACAAGGGCAGCTCGGTCGTGATCCAAGACAGGAACAATTACTTATGGGAGGGCTACAGACAGCTCAATGATAAAAAATATTACACTAAATTAGAGAAACCAATCTATCCCGACACAATTCCAGAAGTCAAAAAAATACTACAGTCTCTTTATGACAAAAAATTCATAGATTTTAAACAGAAGACTTACTTAGCTGGACCCCCTGTTCCCAGGGCCAGAATATTCTACATGCTGCCAAAGATCCACAAGGAGCCAGAGAAATGGAGCGTTCCCCACAAAATCCCACCAGGTCGCCCTATCGTTTCGGACTGTAGTAGTGAAACATATTGTACGGCGGAATATTTAGACTCTTTTCTTAACCCGCTCTCCACTCTACATCCTAGTTACATCAAAGATACATATTATTTTGTTGAACGGGTTAAGAAACTTACTCTTCCAAAGGATGCAATCCTCTTCACTATAGACATAGATAGTCTATATACAAACATTGAGTTGACAGAGGGCCTCCAAGCCATTAAGAAAACATTCCAGAAGTACCCGGACAAACACAGACCCGAGAAAGAACTCCTCCAACTACTCAACATTAACCTAACGAAGAACGACTTTCTATTCAACGAGGAGTGGTACCTACAGACCAAAGGGACAGCCATGGGGAAGAAATTTGCCCCGGCTTACGCCAACATCTTCATGGCAGACTGGGAGGAGTCAGCACTTAAGTCCTGTGACCTCAAACCTCTACACTACTACCGCTATTTGGACGACATCTGGGGAATTTGGACTCATTCTGAAACAGAATTTGAGGAATTCCTCAAGACATTAAATAACCACAGGGACTCGATTAAAATTAAATCCACTCAGAGCTTCAATTCGGTTGACTTCTTAGACACTACGACTTTTAAAGGACCGGACTTTGACCTCACAAATAGACTTGACATCAAAGTTTTCTTTAAACCGACAGACACCCACGCATTACTCCATAAGAGTAGCTTTCACCCCAAACACACATTTGCAGGACTCATTAAGTCCCAATTGTTGAGGTTCCATAGGATTTGCACCCAAATCAGTGATTTTAAAACAGCTTCTCAGACTCTATTTCATGCACTGACCAGCAGAGGGTACCAGAGATCTTTCTTAAGGGCTTGTGCCAAGACATTTCTGGAGACCAAACCAATAATCATCACGACCAATCTGCCCTTTATTACCACTTACTCACCATCCACAGTACAGGTGGCGCAGAATATCAGGAGAAACTTCCAATCTGGAATTCGAGGAACAGATATCCTACAGGACCACAGTATCATTACAGCATTCAGAAGGAACCCAAACATAAAAGATAGGTTAATTAGGGCAAAAATCGCTCCTTTAACAAAAAGTAAACACAAACAGGCGGAATATTTTAATCACCGTAAATGGTTCAGAAACCACAAGTCGGGGGAAATATTCAGAAACCTCAACACAGGAAATTATGAATCCAAAAACTGTATATACTTGGTCGAATGCAAGGTATGTTCCATTCAATATGTGGGGGAAACAAGGAACAACATTGCAACAAGGTGCGCACAGCACAAATACAATATCCTCCACAAGAAGAAAACAGAGACTCCGTTGGTCAAGCATTTTATGGTCCATGGCTGGACAGCATTCAATGTCATGAACATTGAGTGCAATCCGGAATGGTCCGCAGGCCAGAGAAGGAGAGCAGAGAAATCGTGGATTTCCAAACTAAATTCCAGAGAGCCGGGAGGGCTTAACGAGCGTTAGGGAGGGTGCAGTTTCCCGGGGTGGCAGTGACGGCCCGTGCAATAGGGATTCCCCGTTATCCAACGGGGTCTCCCCCCCTTGTTTCATTTACCTAACCCTAACCCTAACCCTAACCCTAACCCTAACCCTAACCCAATCCTTTTTACTAACCCCAACCATTCGATTACGCACGTCAAACTTAACCCTATCTAACCCTAACCCAATCCTTTATACTAACCTCAACCATTCTATTACGCACCTAAAACTTAACCCTAACCGTTTAACCCTAACCCCAATTCCTAAATAACAAATCTAACCCTAACCCAGTCCTCTTTACTAACCTCAACCATTCTATTACGCACCTCAAACTTAACCCTAACTACTTAACCCTTACCCCGATTCTTAAATAATGAATATAACTCTAACCCAATCTTTTTTACTAACCTCAACCATTGTAACACTTACCTAAACCCAACCCACAATATTACCTCTTCTACCTTACCTTAAAAACCTCTTATAACCTAAAACTGTAGTCCCTTAGATACCAAAACTTAGCCACTTTATCCCCTCCTACCTTCCGACGCTCCCCTCCAAAGGAGTGTCGGATAGGTATGCAGAACCGCTTAATCCAAGCGAGGAAGGGTTCTTGGCGTATTCACACCACCCCTTCCTATTTCTGCTCCCCTTTATTCCGTATTACTCTGTGCAACGGGTTAAATCCGTATATTAGATTCAATTTCCTGGGTCAAAGTGTAAAGGCGAGGGGAATACTAAGTGATATGCGTCGGCCAGTGCATTGCCGTAAGTCTCTATTCAACTGCGAAGTCAGCGGACGACGTGGGGAGATTTATGTGAATATCATATACACCTAACCCTAACCCTAACCCTAACCCTAACCCCTAACCCTAACCCTAACCCTAACCCTCTAACCCTAACCCTAACCCTAACCCCCTAACCCTAACCCTAACCCTAACCCTAACCCTAACCCTAACCCTACCCTAACCCTAACCCTAACCCTAACCCTACCCTAACCCTAACCCTAACCCCTAACCCTAACCCTAACCCTAACCCTAACCCTAACCCTAATTTGAAGAAAGGGGTCACTGTATACCTAACATGGAACCTTAGAAAAGACCAATCGTTAAACCAAGCTTTCCTCGACTCTAAATACAATGATCTAAATTAAGTATTCATGATATAATAAACTACCTTTTAACCTGAATTCTCTATCAACCATATCAACCCTCTGCTCCTCCGATTTATCCACCAACTCGTTCATTTCCCCTAAATAACGATTCTAACCCTAACCCAATCCTTTTTACTAACCCCAACCATTCGATTACGCACGTCAAACTTAACCCTATCTAACCCTAACCCAATCCTTTATACTAACCTCAACCATTCTATTACGCACCTAAAACTTAACCCTAACCGTTTAACCCTAACCCCAATTCCTAAATAACAAATCTAACCCTAACCCAGTCCTCTTTACTAACCTCAACCATTCTATTACGCACCTCAAACTTAACCCTAACTACTTAACCCTTACCCCGATTCTTAAATAATGAATATAACTCTAACCCAATCTTTTTTACTAACCTCAACCATTGTAACACTTACCTAAACCCAACCCACAATATTACCTCTTCTACCTTACCTTAAAAACCTCTTATAACCTAAAACTGTAGTCCCTTAGATACCAAAACTTAGCCACTTTATCCCCTCCTACCTTCCGACGCTCCCCTCCAAAGGAGTGTCGGATAGGTATGCAGAACCGCTTAATCCAAGCGAGGAAGGGTTCTTGGCGTATTCACACCACCCCTTCCTATTTCTGCTCCCCTTTATTCCGTATTACTCTGTGCAACGGGTTAAATCCGTATATTAGATTCAATTTCCTGGGTCAAAGTGTAAAGGCGAGGGGAATACTAAGTGATATGCGTCGGCCAGTGCATTGCCGTAAGTCTCTATTCAACTGCGAAGTCAGCGGACGACGTGGGGAGATTTATGTGAATATCATATACACCTAACCCTAACCCTAACCCTAACCCTAATTCGACCAAACGCCGAGAAGAACCTCGCGCACATCTGGACCATTCCAACCATCAGCAGGATCACCGCAAATATCAGCGGAGCCCGGTAAGAAGACCCAATAGACACTTTTCCGACCGCAGAAATGACACTTATGAGCCGCGTCGAGACTCGCCTGTGCGGTCCCGCGGAGCGCGCGCCCAAGCCGCTAGTGGCGAACGCCGACCCGACAGAGACTTTTATTATTCGTATCATCACTCACCGGTACGCTTCCGGGAGGCACGGGCCCCAGCCACATACGGCGGAGGTCGTCGGGACACAGACAATAATAATTGGCACCAGAGTATACCGGAACGCTCTCGTAGAACGCACGTCCCGGCCGCGAGCGGCGACCGCCGACGCGAAGAAGAAAGAAAGTTTGACAGGTCTCACCGCTACTCACCTGATCGCTCGCGGGAGACACGAGCCCCTTCCACACACGGCAGACGCCGAAGAGACACGGACAATGATAACGAGCAGGATAACTTACCTTTTCGCTCCCGCGGAGCGCGCGCCCCTGCCGCGAGCGGCAGAAGCCAACGCGACAAAGACTTTGATAATGTTTCTCCGCGTCGGAGCTACAGTGGGAACAGGCGTCACGAAGGAGCTTCACGCTCGGATGGCACCGATACCCACCGGGAACCGACAGGGGAACAACAGAAAAAGAAAAGAAACGGCAAAGACCGACACGGAGGAGACCGCTCCAGCGACAGCAGAGGGGAAGCGACGCAGCACCACGGCTCCTCCAGCCGCGACGAGCCGCAACAGGACAGGCAGAAATCAAACGACCCAGATTTCGCAAGAAAATGTCACATCTTGCACAAGGTAATAAAGACGGTCCACCACTATATTAATATAACGGGAAGAGATCCTCCCTTCACAATTAGGAAAACTATGAGGCATTTAGCCAATTTAATTAAACCTGCGCTGCCTAATGCACGGATTAAAAAACGCATTGAAGACAACGCTGAAGAATGGGCCGACAATACTCTGACCATTCTCAGGGAACACTACGAGGAAACTTCAAAGGCTCAAATGGAGGACTTTAACACACTCACGACCAAAGAATGGCGGGAGCCCTTCGAGATCGCTTCAAAATGGGCCAAACGGAATTTTGGAAAGAGACTGACTAATAAGACAATACGTGAAGCAGAGACAGTCATCACAGAGGCAATAGAGATGCACAACAGGGAGAACAGCTCATCATCGGAGCCTCCATCCTCAGCAGCAGAGAGGGGATCGCCCCCTCCTCTCGATGAGACCCTCCCTGAGTGGCCTCTTCCCTCACAGAATGAGCAGCCTGCACCTCCACCTCCTCGAGCCAGAGGGACTGCAGCAGTCAGACAAGGAGAACGGGAGGAGGCACCTGCTCATGCAACAAACACACAAGTCCGGGAAAACACTGTGCCCCCCACACAAGCCGCGGTGGCACAGAAGGACCGCCCACTACAGACCTGCAACCCAGAGGAAGAATCCTCATCATCTCAAGACAGCGGCGCCACGCCTGACAGGTTGGAGATCACATCCACACCAGAACAACTTCTCCCTCTCGCACAGAGACCAAGACAAATATTGCCACGCCCACTTGTAAAGGGCCCCTCCTTCTCCTTGTCTCCGAAAATTCGGACCAAGCCACGCTCTCACTCCGCACCTTGCAGCCAAAAGGAGCTGCCGGTCGGGGACTCTTCGGATGAATCCACGAACACAGAGCTAGACAGACTTTTTGAGGGGGAACCGACAAGCAACTCCATCTTTACACCGGTAACAGTGAGGAAAATTCAGTCGGCAGTCCAGACCCGCCTGGCCTCACCCCCATCTTCATCACCCACAGGTGGACTCTCAACACCAACAGCAACAAGACCTCATCAAACCACACAGCACCTCTCTTCAAACAACAAGATAAAAGACTGGACTATGAACATTAGAAAGAGATTGGTTATCATAGGAGACTCAAATTTAAGCAGATTCCCGGCATATGACATTGCTGATCTACAAATAGACTCATTCCCAGGGGCCACTTTCAGGAACGGAGAGGCTATTCTGGAGTCCATCTCATCGGAGGTGGAGGTCGACATCATGATCCTGTCCTTCGGGATCTGTAACAGAGTACAGAAGACGGAACAGACGGCCATCAAACAGCTTCAGGGAATGATGAGAATGGCACGGAGACAATTCCCCTGCACCCGGATTTACATCCCACAAGTCAATTATGACCCTGGCCTGCCGGTAAAAGAAAGGAAGCGTCTGGACCAACTCAACATCTACATCGCCACCCTCGAGGACCACATCCCGATGCTGCCAGTCTCGCAGTTCCACACGAACCCAGACAACATCCACTGGACCCCGGAGACGGCGAAGGTGATTCTGGACCACTGGTGTTGTATTTTAAATTGAATGTCCCCATAAACCTGCCACCACAGGAGGGGGATAAATCTGTGATTAATTTAACTAAAAATACCTGCTTCACTAAGGAGCAACTCTCAGTTCTGGCTAGAGGATTAAACTTTATTCCATCATTAGGCACCAACAAGCATATTAAGGAACAAACTAAATTGGATATCCAAAATTATCATAGGAAACTCAAACTAGCAGCGTACTATGAAGGGGCACACGACAGAAGGGCTAAACCTTTCACTCAACGGTCCACATGGACCCCCCCTCTCACAAATCTACCACAGGAAATTAAGGGAATTATTCATGCTAATGACAGATACCTCAAAAACAGATTCTATGTGCACAAGGTGGCAAACAATCTAGAGGATTTAGAAATGGAGGCTCTTACAGCTCTTTCTAAAAACAAACAGATTATCATTAAACCGGCAGACAAGGGCAGCTCGGTCGTGATCCAAGACAGGAACAATTACTTATGGGAGGGCTACAGACAGCTCAATGATAAAAAATATTACACTAAATTAGAGAAACCAATCTATCCCGACACAATTCCAGAAGTCAAAAAAATACTACAGTCTCTTTATGACAAAAAATTCATAGATTTTAAACAGAAGACTTACTTAGCTGGACCCCCTGTTCCCAGGGCCAGAATATTCTACATGCTGCCAAAGATCCACAAGGAGCCAGAGAAATGGAGCGTTCCCCACAAAATCCCACCAGGTCGCCCTATCGTTTCGGACTGTAGTAGTGAAACATATTGTACGGCGGAATATTTAGACTCTTTTCTTAACCCGCTCTCCACTCTACATCCTAGTTACATCAAAGATACATATTATTTTGTTGAACGGGTTAAGAAACTTACTCTTCCAAAGGATGCAATCCTCTTCACTATAGACATAGATAGTCTATATACAAACATTGAGTTGACAGAGGGCCTCCAAGCCATTAAGAAAACATTCCAGAAGTACCCGGACAAACACAGACCCGAGAAAGAACTCCTCCAACTACTCAACATTAACCTAACGAAGAACGACTTTCTATTCAACGAGGAGTGGTACCTACAGACCAAAGGGACAGCCATGGGGAAGAAATTTGCCCCGGCTTACGCCAACATCTTCATGGCAGACTGGGAGGAGTCAGCACTTAAGTCCTGTGACCTCAAACCTCTACACTACTACCGCTATTTGGACGACATCTGGGGAATTTGGACTCATTCTGAAACAGAATTTGAGGAATTCCTCAAGACATTAAATAACCACAGGGACTCGATTAAAATTAAATCCACTCAGAGCTTCAATTCGGTTGACTTCTTAGACACTACGACTTTTAAAGGACCGGACTTTGACCTCACAAATAGACTTGACATCAAAGTCTTCTTTAAACCGACAGACACCCACGCATTACTCCATAAGAGTAGCTTTCACCCCAAACACACATTTGCAGGACTCATTAAGTCCCAATTGTTGAGGTTCCATAGGATTTGCACCCAAATCAGTGATTTTAAAACAGCTTCTCAGACTCTATTTCATGCACTGACCAGCAGAGGGTACCAGAGATCTTTCTTAAGGGCTTGTGCCAAGACATTTCTGGAGACCAAACCAATAATCATCACGACCAATCTGCCCTTTATTACCACTTACTCACCATCCACAGTACAGGTGGCGCAGAATATCAGGAGAAACTTCCAATCTGGAATTCGAGGAACAGATATCCTACAGGACCACAGTATCATTACAGCATTCAGAAGGAACCCAAACATAAAAGATAGGTTAATTAGGGCAAAAATCGCTCCTTTAACAAAAATTAAACACAAACAGGCGGAATATTTTAATCACCGTAAATGGTTCAGAAACCACAAGTCGGGGGAAATATTCAGAAACCTCAACACAGGAAATTATGAATCCAAAAACTGTATATACTTGGTCGAATGCAAGGTATGTTCCATTCAATATGTGGGGGAAACAAGGAACAACATTGCAACAAGGTGCGCACAGCACAAATACAATATCCTCCACAAGAAAAAAACAGAGACTCCGTTGGTCAAGCATTTTATGGTCCATGGCTGGACAGCATTCAATGTCATGAACATTGAGTGCAATCCGGAATGGTCCGCAGGCCAGAGAAGGAGAGCAGAGAAATCGTGGATTTCCAAACTAAATTCCAGAGAGCCGGGAGGGCTTAACGAGCGTTAGGGAGGGTGCAGTTTCCCGGGGTGGCAGTGACGGCCCGTGCAATAGGGATTCCCCGTTATCCAACGGGGTCTCCCCCCCTTGTTTCATTTACCTAACCCTAACCCTAACCCTAACCCTAACCAGAACTTATAACTACTACAATCATATAACAACCAAGCTAACGTTAACTATAGAAACTACAACAATCCTATAACAACCAACCTAACGTCTAAATAATCTTAACCCAATCTAATCAAAACTCAAACTGGGCTCTCTTCTGCGCCTAATGTTGGTTCCGCTGGGGCAGTCTTGGACCGAGGTCAGCTATGCTGCCACGAAGGGTTAACCCTGTTGTCTCTGGCGGTCCACGCGGTTTCCTTCATTGACTGCGGAATTTGGCTTCCACGGACATTGAGAAAACTTAAAAACTACGTACACCGCCACCTCTCATATAGCCCCCCTTAGAAATATAGAACGATAGCTTACCTGATCTCCTTCACTTGGTGTCGGTTCTGCTGGGGGCTTACCTGGTCCGGGGTCAGCTCGGCTGCCGCGAAGATTTCGAATCTGCTCTCCGGGTTTGACTGCTGGGGAACCGACTATAACTGTGGGGGACAGGTTAAATAATTTAGAAACTACAACAATACTATAACAACCAACCTATTACAGCTAACAAAATACCAATGATCCACTTTTAAATTTTAATTTAAGATTATTAATCAAAGTAAACAACCCAAAACCAGGCATGTGCATACTAATGAGCTCCGCCCCCTCAACTTTGACCCCAAAGATTCAAAAACATGATTGTTCCAAAGATTATCTTACAACAAATCCTTATTACAGTTATAAATACAAACACCCACACACAGGTGCTTAATACAACCCCCAAACATTAACCATAAGTATTTAAAGATCAGTGAACCTAAAAAAACGAACTAAAAACAGTGTTATACTCAAAAAACGTGACTACAATTATAAACACTAACACACAGTTGCCTCTTATATATAACCCCCACACATTAACCATAAGTTATTTTAGTTCATTAATCACAATAAACAAGCTTATATCGTTTTTCGCATACTAATGAGCTGCACCACGAGCGAAACACACTTCTGACTACAATTATAAACACTAACACACAGTCGCCTCTTATATATAACCCCACACATTAACTATAAGTTACTTTAGTTCATTAATCACAATAAACAAGCTTATTGTTTTTCGCATACTAATGAGCTGCACCACGAGCGAAACACACTGCACCAATATAGACCAGGGCTCTCATTTAACACTTATAATAGAACCTTCCTGGGGTCGTGCGGTGTATGGGGCACAGGAAGGGATTCTCAAAATGAGTTATATAGACCTTATATAATATAATAATTGTAAAAATTAAACCAATTAAAAAAATATACTTTAATTATTTTAACATTTTAAATTTAAATTTTGATACTGCAAAAGTAAAAAAAATCTCTAATCTTATAATCTTTCAATTCTGATACCACAAATCTTAATGATAGATATTCATTGATTCTTATCCCTTAAAAGTCCCTTAAATAAACTAAACCTGAACAAACTGCCTAAAAGCACGACTTAACAACCTACAGGCCTCAAACCGAGCCAGTGACCCCTCATATTTGCTGTAAAGTAACACGGCCTGGGACTTGATCATCCCAGGGGGGCCTTCCTCAGAAGAGGGTGTCTTGTGATAATGGCCGAAACACTCAATGATCCTGAGGTCCATAACTGACGAACATGTTCTTTGCAGAAAATTTGAAGAAAGGGGTCACTGTATACCTAACATGGAACCTTAGAAAAGACCAATCGTTAAACCAAGCTTTCCTCGACTCTAAATACAATGATCTAAATTAAGTATTCATGATATAATAAACTACCTTTTAACCTGAATTCTCTATCAACCATATCAACCCTCTGCTCCTCCGATTTATCCACCAACTCGTTCATTTCCCCTAAATAACGATTCTAACCCTAACCCAATCCTTTTTACTAACCCCAACCATTCGATTACGCACGTCAAACTTAACCCTATCTAACCCTAACCCAATCCTTTATACTAACCTCAACCATTCTATTACGCACCTAAAACTTAACCCTAACCGTTTAACCCTAACCCCAATTCCTAAATAACAAATCTAACCCTAACCCAGTCCTCTTTACTAACCTCAACCATTCTATTACGCACCTCAAACTTAACCCTAACTACTTAACCCTTACCCCGATTCTTAAATAATGAATATAACTCTAACCCAATCTTTTTTACTAACCTCAACCATTGTAACACTTACCTAAACCCAACCCACAATATTACCTCTTCTACCTTACCTTAAAAACCTCTTATAACCTAAAACTGTAGTCCCTTAGATACCAAAACTTAGCCACTTTATCCCCTCCTACCTTCCGACGCTCCCCTCCAAAGGAGTGTCGGATAGGTATGCAGAACCGCTTAATCCAAGCGAGGAAGGGTTCTTGGCGTATTCACACCACCCCTTCCTATTTCTGCTCCCCTTTATTCCGTATTACTCTGTGCAACGGGTTAAATCCGTATATTAGATTCAATTTCCTGGGTCAAAGTGTAAAGGCGAGGGGAATACTAAGTGATATGCGTCGGCCAGTGCATTGCCGTAAGTCTCTATTCAACTGCGAAGTCAGCGGACGACGTGGGGAGATTTATGTGAATATCATATACACCTAACCCTAACCCTAACCCCCTAACCCTAACCCCCTTGTTTCATTTACCTAACCCTAACCCCTAACCCTAACCCTAACTTAACCCTAACCGTTTAACCCTAACCCCAATTCCTAAATAACAAATCTAACCCTAACCCAGTCCTCTTTACTAACCTCAACCATTCTATTACGCACCTCAAACTTAACCCTAACTACTTAACCCTTACCCCGATTCTTAAATAATGAATATAACTCTAACCCAATCTTTTTTACTAACCTCAACCATTGTAACACTTACCTAAACCCAACCCACAATATTACCTCTTCTACCTTACCTTAAAAACCTCTTATAACCTAAAACTGTAGTCCCTTAGATACCAAAACTTAGCCACTTTATCCCCTCCTACCTTCCGACGCTCCCCTCCAAAGGAGTGTCGGATAGGTATGCAGAATCGCTTAATCCAAGCGTAGAAGGGTTCTTGGCGTATTCACACCACCCCTTCCTATTTCTGCTCCCCTTTATTCCGTATTACTCTGTGCAACGGGTTAAATCCGTATATTAGATTCAATTTCCTGGGTCAAAGTGTAAAGGCGAGGGGAATACTAAGTGATATGCGTCGGCCAGTGCATTGCCGTAAGTCTCTATTCAACTGCGAAGTCAGCGGACGACGTGGGGAGATTTATGTGAATATCATATACACCTAACCCTAACCCCTAACCCTAACCCTAACCCTAGCCTGCCGGTAAAAGAAAGGAAGCGTTACCCCGCTTCCACTTTTTACCCCACTGTGACAGTTACTCATCCGGTTCAACTAAACATGGTTGTTTTCTACCAACCACTTCTTCATCTCTCTCATACGCCCTTACAGTAAGTGAAAGTGAAACGTAAGTCACAGCAGAATCAACTCCCCTCCCCCACCACACACCCACACCCACACACACACACACACACACACACACACACACACATACACACGCCTGCCCCTACAGTAAGTGAAAGTGAAACTTAAGTCACAGCAGAGGCCCGCAGGAGAAAAGAGACACGGACAACGTCGTCTGGTTGAAACATTTTACTCTTCGCTGATTTCTCTTCTAAAAAGATAGACAGTAAGTTAAAGTTACTTATCTATTAATTATGCTCACTGTACATTACTGTACATGGCATTCATGTAGTTGTACTTGGTGAAGACGTGGAAGAGTGTGTTGAAACATTTGTTTATAAAAAGCACCATCTTGAAAAAAACAACTTTACTGAATAATCACAAAGTAAAAGAGTTCATGTTTGGAGAGAGAGAGAGAGAGAGAGAGAGAGACACGATGGTCGAGCGAAGTAGAGAGTGAATGAAGAGAGGGAGCGTCATCACTGGCTGTTGGGCGGTTATCAGAGAAACAAGCTAATCAAACTGCAGCTGGTCTCAGAGCAGCGTCGGAGAAACACTGGTTTTAAACATGAAGTTGCTTCATTCAGAGTCTTCCGGTGTTCATGACCGGGTCTGTTGCTTTCTGAGAGGAAGACACCTCTGCTATAATTCGGTTCCGGTAAAAACCTCCTTAACGATGAACACTGAAGGAATCCTAAACGGGAGTTGACCGCAATGGTGGTGAAGACACCAACTCCCATGATCCCACGCTGCTTCATGACGTCACCAAGCTCCACCTGTTGTTGTCTCGTGAGAGACCTCAAGCAGCAGAAAGCTTTATATTGTACGTTTAAAGAATTAGAGAACAGTGTGACGCCACTAAAATATGAGTTAAATGTCTTATAAATAGATGGAAAATAGTAATGTTGAATAGTATTATATATATGAAATATATTATATGTAAAACGTTTCTGGAGGGAGGTCATAAACTTCATCTCTTTTTAGACCAGTTTACAAAATGATCCTCTGTGTTCTTTACCACGATAGATTTACATATATTAGGAACATTGATTTGTACTGTTAGAATACTTCATATATATATATATATATAAAATGATGCACGTTGGTCTTTTTTAAAAGTATCGACACTATTCTTCGTTCTCTTATTATGCTGATGCAGCTATTTAATAAGTACCAACCGACTTCTGACCAACAAGTTTTTTTTTGTTATTCTCTTTCAGTGTTCAACAGCAGGAGAATTGCCATCCTGGGAAAAACTGGAGTTGGAAAAAGCAGCCTTGCTAACACCATATTTGGAGAGCAACTGTTCAAGATCGGACACACTGCCAACTCTGAAACCAATATATGTCAAGCCCAAACTAGATGTGTCAATGGAGGAAACATCACTTTGATTGACAGTCCTGGCTTCTTCGACACAGACCGATCTGAGAAGGAGCTGAAGTCTGAAATATTGAAATGCATCACCGAGTTCGCTCCTGGGCCTCATGCCTTTCTCATTGTGCTTAAAGTGGAGAGATTCACAAAGCAGGAGCAGGATGTCATCAAAAATATGAATCAATACTTTTCTGAAGAATTCTTCAAGTTTGCGATAGTTCTCTTTAGTCATGGTGACCAGCTCCTTGAAGGACAGACCATTGAGCAATTTGTCCATGATAATACGCTTGTGAGGGATCTGGTGACAAAGTGTGGAGGCCGGTGCCACGTCATCGATAATAGACACTGGAAGACCAACCAGCAGGACGAATACAGGAGCAACCAGTTCCAAGTGAAGAAGCTCCTCAAGACAGTAGATGGGATGATTCAGGCAAACGATGGAAGATGGTACACCAATGAGATGCTACAAGCAGTGGAGAAAAGAATAATGCAGGAGGTGCAAAAGATTAGAAAGTCACCAGGAAACATGTCAGAGGAAAAGATCAGAGAGAAGGCTAAAAGCAACGTACTTAAGGGGGTTGTTATCAGTTTGGCCGCTTTTACAGCAGTTGCATTGTTGGGAGTTCTTTTTTGTGTAGGGGGGCCGGCCAGCGCTGCTGTTACAGCGGCAGTGCTTGTATGAGGTGCAGCAGCAGCAGGTGTAAGAGCAATTACTGGTGGAAAGTCATAATTGCTCTAATCTGTAGTGGAAGCGGTGGCAGGAGGTGCTGCAGGATATTGTGCAGCTGAGGGAGAAGACGACACACCATTGGAAGCAGCAGAGAGGGCAAGAAAGGTCGTCATTGATGGAAGCAAATCTAAACAATAGAGTTTAAACCTATAATGAGCTAAAACTCTTGAAGAGTTAGTTAAAAAGTCATATCTCCCAATAAATTGCATGCAAATCTTTTTCTAAATAATATGTAACCACAGAGTATTATGGTTAATCATTAGAACTATGTAATATGTCTTAAAGTGTAATTTACTTATTATTCATAAGATTCATCGTCATTTAAGTTTCTTTTTTTTTGATGAGTTCTGATTTCTTTCTTTTTATTGAGCTAAGAGTGTTTTGGTTTCATATATCACTTTATTCTTCACATATAATCTCATATTATTTAGTGGAAATTGAATGACAGCCTCAATGTGTTTTTCTTTCATACATCAATATGTAATAACATGTTCTTCTTTGTTTACTGAATGGTAAGAAGAAGTAAATAAGTGAACTCTTGTTTCACCTGATAATTTTGAAGGTCTTATTGGAAATGTAGACTTTTGACATCTTGTCTTTTCTTTTTTTTTTTTTTTTTACTTTACCTTTTTACATTCTTCATCTTTGTAACCATTTATCTTCCTATATATGCAACAACAACAAATAAAACTGGTTTGTATTCTGTACATTCCAACCAAAGTCCAGACTTCATCTCTGAGGGTGCCTCCATGTCTCCTGAAGGGGAGAGAGTTCCTCACCTGGGAGAGGCTGACAGTAAACGATGGGACGTACATCTGAATAACATACCTGCTACAAGCTGAGGTTCAAATGGTGTTCAGTACTAAGGAAGTCACTAACTTGGTTGTCTCAGATTGTTTCTGATGCTCTGCTTGTTTATCATGCATGATGTTGCATTGTGCATTACAATGGAGCGTTTTACAGAACAACTACCACGAAGACTGAGAACAGTATGCGGGGTTCGCCGCTCAAGTCTGCAGGGGCCCAGCAGAGGGTGCTCATGATACACAACACTACTCCCAGTACAGAACATAGTATAAATACCACACGCTGTGTATAAATACTCAATGCAGTTGGCGAACAAACAGGTAACAGGCTACAGAGAGACGATACACTAACTGTGTCTTTGTTACTATAAGTAGTAGTTTAATGCCATTTAATCAACTGAAAACATGTTACGATCATTTTGATCAATGGTTTAAGTGGATCTTTATACCAGGAAACAACTCCGTTACATCATGACAGCTGATCCGCAGTCAATGTGAAAACAGACCTCCTTCACGCAATGCTTTGGAGTTAATTAGCAACTAGCTAAGCTATCTACACGGAGGTGACTCATGTGACACAGGTCGGCTGCTTGGGATGGGTGAAGCCGAGATTCAAACTCTTGACCCCGCGCTTCTATGGCCGCTGCCTTAACCGCTGAGCCACCAATGAAATCACGCTTCCTCCGCCACGTGCGCCAACGTGCGCCACCAGGACCTAGTGTTGTTGTGTCACAGAATGTTATTTTGAGATGATTTCAGGCGAGAAGTTAGGGGTGCAAGCATCAATTCTGTGGTCGGTTTGTCAAGAGTCAGCCTACTTAAAAATATGCTCCATCAATGCGGAGATTGCGGAACCTGGAGGCCTCATCGGTCGCCGTTGTCATGGTGACCACTTTCAACAGCCTAATATCTCGGCACAACTTTAGTTTCGATCCAGTTGTTTGCAACTAAATATACTTCTATAGATCTATATTTAAAACAATTTAATAATATATATATATATATATACATAACATATATATAAACATATATATATATATATATATATTGTATATATTAACCATTAAACAGCACTAGGTTTTATCCAAAGCGACTTACAACCATGTTACATTCATCCACCATACACACAGCTACAGGGAGCAATACAGGTTTAAGTTTTTGCTCAAGGACACATGGACTAGGGTTGGGATTGAACCACCAATCCCCTAATTGAAAGACGGACCAGCTAACCACTGACCCACAGTTGCACAAAGTTCCGTGGCAAAAATAAACTAACTTTTATAGTACTAACCCCCAATCCTAACACCATTTCTTTGTTGCAGTAAAGGAAATGAAAAAGAAAAGATCCAATTCAATTCAAATATAAATGCAAAGTGTATACAGTGTATCCAAAAGTACATAACGTATATATAAAGTACATTAATGGCCAATTGTGGGCATCTTTATTCAGTGGCTGCAAAGTGGCTGCAAGAAGGGGTCAAAACTAGTCTGTTCAACAAGGCCATATAATGACATTTTACAACATGTCCAGTCTGTTTATTGTACAGAATGTGTAAGTGTACTGCTGGTCATAAGCGTACAGCTGGTCATATCTAAATGTTTGATTATTAAATTACCTACGTAGAGTCAAAGGGAAGCTTTGTAGGTATTTTTCGAAAAAAAACACAAGATTCTGAAGTGCACGAAAACAAAATGCTCCTGAGGCATTGAATATAAAACCAATAAACAACAATAGGTTTCATCCAAAGTGACTTACAACCATGTTACATTCATACACTATACACACAGGGTTAGGTGTTAGGTGTTTATGATTTTCACAGGGTTAGGGGTTAGATTTGGGTGAGGGGTTCCCCTAAAAAGGAGGACCCCCCCTGTGCACTGGCCACTACGGTGTCCTTCCCCTCCATGGTAAGCTCTCCTGCAAACACCCAGATTCCCCGGTGCCTTCCCCGACACAGATTAATATTAATAACCGTGACACCCCAATGGGCCTTAAACATACATGAAATGTTATGTTATGTGTAAACAAACAACAGACTGTCAGGAGAAAGTGCTCAAACTGAGCTTAAAAACAGCCACAATAGTGGCTTTAAAAAGACAGCTCTCCATATCAGCACCACATCACAAAATGTGCACCTGTTTTTATGCCTGTGAGCATATTCTTCTTGTGTGTGATGGGTCTGTTGTTTCTTGTGAAGGGCTGGGCTGGTCTGTGGGAGCCGGTCCTGCAGAATTGTCGATCCTCAGTCTCCCGGTCCAGCTGTGGCTCCGCACCGTTTCTCCGCCGGGTTAGGGTTAGGGGGTTAGGGGGTTAGGGTTAGGGGTTAGGGGGTTAGGTAGGGGGATAAAATGGGGGAAACCTTGTTAAAGAACAAAGAGTCCCCAGTGCACGGGCCATCACTGTCCACCCGAATGCACAACCCGAACTCAGTGCTCATTGAGGCCTCCCGGCTCCCTGGATCCCAATTTAAAAACCCATTCTCTCTCCGCTCTCTTCCTTTGGCCTACTGACCATTTGGGATTGTGTTCTATGTTCATAACATTGAAGGCTGCTCAGCCATGTTCAATAAAATGTTTTACTAAATGAGTCTCCGTGCACTTTTTCTTTAAAATATTGTATTTGTGCTGAGCGCACCGTGAATTGAATTTCCGGTTTCTCCAACATATTGTTTAGCACAGGTCCTGCATTCCACTAAATAAATGCAGTTCTGGGATTCGTACTTCCATTTGAAAGGGTTTTTGAAAAATTCTCCTGTTCTGTGGTTTTTGAACCATTCTCTGTGGTTGTAACATTCCATGGGTTTTTTGGTAACTGGGTTGAGTGGAGTGATTTTGGCGTTGATAACTATGTCTTTTAGGTTTTTATTCCGTCTGTAGGCCACAATGATGCTGTGTTCTGGTAGGATATGTGTTCCCCTAGTTCCTAACCGGAAATGTCTCTTGATGTTTTTAGCCACCTGGATGGTACATGGCGAAAAAGTGATGATAAATGGTAAGAGGGTGTCTACTAACACTGGTTTAGTCTGGAGGAAGGTGTTGGCACAAGCCCTCAAAAAGGATCTCTTATACCCCCTGGTGGTCAAAGCAAAGAAGAGCATTTTGGTGGCCGAATGGAAGTCTGAGTTCAAAGTGCAAATTCTGTGGAAGCGTAGTAGTTGAGATTCAATAAGTCCTGCAAAGGTGTGTTGAGGGTGGAAGCTGCTTTTGTGCAGTAGTGCATGTGTATCTGTAGGTTTAAAGAAAACCTTAATGTCCAGTTTATTGGTGGAGTCAAAATCTTGTCCTTTAAAAAGTGGTTGTGTCCAGAAAGTCGGCCGAATTGAAGCTTTGAGTGGATTTAATTTTGATAGAGGCCCTGTGGTTATTTAAAGTCTTAAGGAATTCCTCAAATTCAGCTTGTGAATGAGTCCAAATTCCCCAGATGTCGTCCAAGTAGCGATAATAATGTAGAGGTTTGAGGGCGCATGCGTTAAGTGCTGACTCCTCCCAGTCTGCCATGAAGATGTTGGCATAGGCCGGTGCAAATTTCTTCCCCATGGCTGTCCCCTTAGTCTGTAGGAACCACTCGTCGTTGAATAAAAAGTCATTTTTGGTGAGGTTGATGTCCAATAGAGCAATTAGTTCTTTTTCAGGTCGATGCTTGTCAGGGTATTTATGAAAGGCCTTTTTGACAGCTTGTATTCCTTCCACTAATTCAATATTAGTATACAGACTATCTATATCGATAGTAAAGATGATAGACTATTTAGGGACTCTGAGGTCTTTGATTAAGTCCACAAAGTGGTAAGTATCCTTAATATAGCTGGGGTGTAGCACTGATAAGGGGTTGAGAAAGAAGTCCAAATATTCAGCTGTGCCGTAGGTCTCGCTGCTGCAGTCGAAGACAATGGGACGGCCCGGCGGGATTTTGGGAGGGATGCTCCATTTGCTGGGATCCTTGTGGATCTTGGGAAGCATATAAAAGATTCTGGGTCTTGGAATAGAGTGTCCGGCCAAATAGGTTTTCTGTTTGAAGTCGATAAATTTCTTTTCATAAAGAGATTGAAATATTTGGTTTACTAAAGGAACAGTGCCTGGGTAGATTGGGTTCTTAAGTTTAGTGTAATAGTTCACATCATTGAGTTGTCTGTATCCCTCCCATAGATAATTTTCCCTGTCCTGTATTACAATAGAGCTTCCTTTGTCCGCCGGTTTGATGATATGTTTATTTTTTGAAAGAGCCGTAAGGGCCTCCATTTCTCCTGTCTCTAAATTGTTGATTTCCGGTTGTAGGCGGAACTGATTGATGAGAAATTTCTTATCCAATTTAATGATTTTTTGAACCTCTGGAGGTAGAGCTGAGAGTGGGGGGGTCCAGGTGGACCGTAGTGTAAAAGGTTTGGCCTTTTTCTCGTGTGACCCCTCATATTATGCTGCCAATTTGAGTTTCCGGTGGTAATCCTGCACATCCAAATTAGTTTGTACTATAATGTTTTTGTTAGTGTTGATAGACGGAATTAAATTGAGTCCCTTGGATAACACTGAAAGCTGTTCTTTAATAAACACTGTGTCTGTTGTTAAGTTAATGACAGATGTGTCCCCCTCCTGTGGTGGCAGGTTTGTGGGGACATTTAATTTAAATACTCGGATAGGTATGCAGAATCGCTTAATCCAAGCGAGGAAGGGTTCTTGGCGTATTCACACCACCCCTTCCTATTTCTGGTCCCCTTTATTCCGTATTACTCTGTGCAACGGGTTAAATCCGTATATTAGATTCAATTTCCTGGGTCAAAGTAACTTAACAACAGACACAGTGTTTACTAAAGAACAGCTTTCAGTGTTATCCAAGGGACTCAATTTAATTCCGTCTATCAACACTAACAAAAACATTATAGTACAAACTAATTTGGATGTGCAGGATTACCACCGGAAACTCAAATTGGCAGCATAATATGAGGGGTCACACGAGAAAAAGGCCAAACCTTTTACACTACGGTCCACCTGGACCCCCCCACTCTCAGCTCTACCTCCAGAGGTTCAAAAAATCATTAAATTGGATAAGAAATTTCTCATCAATCAGTTCCGCCTACAACCGGAAATCAACAATTTAGAGACAGGAGAAATGGAGGCCCTTACGGCTCTTTCAAAAAATAAACATATCATCAAACCGGCGGACAAAGGAAGCTCTATTGTAATACAGGACAGGGAAAATTATCTATGGGAGGGATACAGACAACTCAATGATGTGAACTATTACACTAAACTTAAGAACCCAATCTACCCAGGCACTGTTCCTTTAGTAAACCAAATATTTCAATCTCTTTATGAAAAGAAATTTATCGACTTCAAACAGAAAACCTATTTGGCCGGACACTCTATTCCAAGACCCAGAATCTTTTATATGCTTCCCAAGATCCACAAGGATCCCAGCAAATGGAGCATCCCTCCCAAAATCCCGCCGGGCCGTCCCATTGTCTTCGACTGCAGCAGCGAGACCTACGGCACAGCTGAATATTTGGACTTCTTTCTCAACCCCTTATCAGTGC
Source organism: Cyclopterus lumpus (assembly GCF_009769545.1). Taxonomy (NCBI): domain Eukaryota; kingdom Metazoa; phylum Chordata; class Actinopteri; order Perciformes; family Cyclopteridae; genus Cyclopterus; species Cyclopterus lumpus. Next base: position 28,025,024 of record NC_046970.1, on the reverse strand, counting down.
TACACCCCAGCTATATTAAGGATACTTACCACTTTGTGGACTTAATCAAAGACCTCAGAGTCCCTAAATAGTCTATCATCTTTACTATCGATATAGATAGTCTGTATACTAATATTGAATTAGTGGAAGGAATACAAGCTGTCAAAAAGGCCTTTCATAAATACCCTGACAAGCATCGACCTGAAAAAGAACTAATTGCTCTATTGGACATCAACCTCACCAAAAATGACTTTTTATTCAACGACGAGTGGTTCCTACAGACTAAGGGGACAGCCATGGGGAAGAAATTTGCACCGGCCTATGCCAACATCTTCATGGCAGACTGGGAGGAGTCAGCACTTAACGCATGCGCCCTCAAACCTCTACATTATTATCGCTACTTGGACGACATCTGGGGAATTTGGACTCATTCACAAGCTGAATTTGAGGAATTCCTTAAGACTTTAAATAACCACAGGGCCTCTATCAAAATTAAATCCACTCAAAGCTTCAATTCGGCCGACTTTCTGGACACAACCACTTTTTAAAGGACAAGATTTTGACTCCACCAATAAACTGGACATTAAGGTTTTCTTTAAACCTACAGATACACATGCACTACTGCACAAAAGCAGCTTCCACCCTCAACACACCTTTGCAGGACTTATTGAATCTCAACTACTACGCTTCCACAGAATTTGCACTTTGAACTCAGACTTCCATTCGGCCACCAAAATGCTCTTCTTTGCTTTGACCACCAGGGGGTATAAGAGATCCTTTTTGAGGGCTTGTGCCAACACCTTCCTCCAGACTAAACCAGTGTTAGTAGACACCCTCTTACCATTTATCATCACTTTTTCGCCATGTACCATCCAGGTGGCTAAAAACATCAAGAGACATTTCCGGTTAGGAACTAGGGGAACACATATCCTACCAGAACACAGCATCATTGTGGCCTACAGACGGAATAAAAACCTAAAAGACATAGTTATCAACGCCAAAATCACTCCACTCAACCCAGTTACCAAAAAACCCATGGAATGTTACAACCACAGAGAATGGTTCAAAAACCACAGAACAGGAGAATTTTTCAAAAACCCTTTCAAATGGAAGTACGAATCCCAGAACTGCATTTATTTAGTGGAATGCAGGACCTGTGCTAAACAATATGTTGGAGAAACCGGAAATTCAATTCACGGTGCGCTCAGCACAAATACAATATTTTAAAGAAAAAGTGCACAGAGACTCATTTAGTAAAACATTTTATTGAACATGGCTGAGCAGCCTTCAATGTTATGAACATAGAACACAATCCCAAATGGTCAGTAGGCCAAAGGAAGAGAGCGGAGAGAGAATGGGTTTTTAAATTGGGATCCAGGGAGCCGGGAGGCCTCAATGAGCACTGAGTTCGGGTTGTGCATTCGGGTGGACAGTGATGGCCCGTGCACTGGGGACTCTTTGTTCTTTAACAAGGTTTCCCCCATTTTATCCCCCTACCTAACCCCCTAACCCCTAACCCTAACCCCCTAACCCCCTAACCCTAACCCGGCGGAGAAACGGTGCGGAGCCACAGCTGGACCGGGAGACTGAGGATCGACAATTCTGCAGGACCGGCTCCCACAGACCAGCCCAGCCCTTCACAAGAAACAACAGACCCATCACACACAAGAAGAATATGCTCACAGGCATAAAAACAGGTGCACATTTTGTGATGTGGTGCTGATATGGAGAGCTGTCTTTTTAAAGCCACTATTGTGGCTGTTTTTAAGCTCAGTTTGAGCACTTTCTCCTGACAGTCTGTTGTTTGTTTACACATAACATAACATTTCATGTATGTTTAAGGCCCATTGGGGTGTCACGGTTATTAATATTAATCTGTGTCGGGGAAGGCACCGGGGAATCTGGGTGTTTGCAGGAGAGCTTACCATGGAGGGGAAGGACACCGTAGTGGCCAGTGCACAGGGGGGGTCCTCCTTTTTAGGGGAACCCCTCACCCAAATCTAACCCCTAACCCTGTGAAAATCATAAACACCTAACACCTAACCCTGTGTGTATAGTGTATGAATGTAACATGGTTGTAAGTCACTTTGGATGAAACCTATTGTTGTTTATTGGTTTTATATTCAATGCCTCAGGAGCATTTTGTTTTCGTGCACTTCAGAATCTTGTGTTTTTTTTCGAAAAATACCTACAAAGCTTCCCTTTGACTCTACGTAGGTAATTTAATAATCAAACATTTAGATATGACCAGCTGTACGCTTATGACCAGCAGTACACTTACACATTCTGTACAATAAACAGACTGGACATGTTGTAAAATGTCATTATATGGCCTTGTTGAACAGACTAGTTTTGACCCCTTCTTGCAGCCACTTTGCAGCCACTGAATAAAGATGCCCACAATTGGCCATTAATGTACTTTATATATACGTTATGTACTTTTGGATACACTGTATACACTTTGCATTTATATTTGAATTGAATTGGATCTTTTCTTTTTCATTTCCTTTACTGCAACAAAGAAATGGTGTTAGGATTGGGGGTTAGTACTATAAAAGTTAGTTTATTTTTGCCACGGAACTTTGTGCAACTGTGGGTCAGTGGTTAGCTGGTCCGTCTTTCAATTAGGGGATTGGTGGTTCAATCCCAACCCTAGTCCATGTGTCCTTGAGCAAAAACTTAAACCTGTATTGCTCCCTGTAGCTGTGTGTATGGTGGATGAATGTAACATGGTTGTAAGTCGCTTTGGATAAAACCTAGTGCTGTTTAATGGTTAATATATACAATATATATATATATATATATATGTTTATATATATGTTATGTATATATATATATATATATTATTAAATTGTTTTAAATATAGATCTATAGAAGTATATTTAGTTGCAAACAACTGGATCGAAACTAAAGTTGTGCCGAGATATTAGGCTGTTGAAAGTGGTCACCATGACAACGGCGACCGATGAGGCCTCCAGGTTCCGCAATCTCCGCATTGATGGAGCATATTTTTAAGTAGGCTGACTCTTGACAAACCGACCACAGAATTGATGCTTGCACCCCTAACTTCTCGCCTGAAATCATCTCAAAATAACATTCTGTGACACAACAACACTAGGTCCTGGTGGCGCACGTTGGCGCACGTGGCGGAGGAAGCGTGATTTCATTGGTGGCTCAGCGGTTAAGGCAGCGGCCATAGAAGCGCGGGGTCAAGAGTTTGAATCTCGGCTTCACCCATCCCAAGCAGCCGACCTGTGTCACATGAGTCACCTCCGTGTAGATAGCTTAGCTAGTTGCTAATTAACTCCAAAGCATTGCGTGAAGGAGGTCTGTTTTCACATTGACTGCGGATCAGCTGTCATGATGTAACGGAGTTGTTTCCTGGTATAAAGATCCACTTAAACCATTGATCAAAATGATCGTAACATGTTTTCAGTTGATTAAATGGCATTAAACTACTACTTATAGTAACAAAGACACAGTTAGTGTATCGTCTCTCTGTAGCCTGTTACCTGTTTGTTCGCCAACTGCATTGAGTATTTATACACAGCGTGTGGTATTTATACTATGTTCTGTACTGGGAGTAGTGTTGTGTATCATGAGCACCCTCTGCTGGGCCCCTGCAGACTTGAGCGGCGAACCCCGCATACTGTTCTCAGTCTTCGTGGTAGTTGTTCTGTAAAACGCTCCATTGTAATGCACAATGCAACATCATGCATGATAAACAAGCAGAGCATCAGAAACAATCTGAGACAACCAAGTTAGTGACTTCCTTAGTACTGAACACCATTTGAACCTCAGCTTGTAGCAGGTATGTTATTCAGATGTACGTCCCATCGTTTACTGTCAGCCTCTCCCAGGTGAGGAACTCTCTCCCCTTCAGGAGACATGGAGGCACCCTCAGAGATGAAGTCTGGACTTTGGTTGGAATGTACAGAATACAAACCAGTTTTATTTGTTGTTGTTGCATATATAGGAAGATAAATGGTTACAAAGATGAAGAATGTAAAAAGGTAAAGTAAAAAAAAAAAAAAAAAGAAAAGACAAGATGTCAAAAGTCTACATTTCCAATAAGACCTTCAAAATTATCAGGTGAAACAAGAGTTCACTTATTTACTTCTTCTTACCATTCAGTAAACAAAGAAGAACATGTTATTACATATTGATGTATGAAAGAAAAACACATTGAGGCTGTCATTCAATTTCCACTAAATAATATGAGATTATATGTGAAGAATAAAGTGATATATGAAACCAAAACACTCTTAGCTCAATAAAAAGAAAGAAATCAGAACTCATCAAAAAAAAAGAAACTTAAATGACGATGAATCTTATGAATAATAAGTAAATTACACTTTAAGACATATTACATAGTTCTAATGATTAACCATAATACTCTGTGGTTACATATTATTTAGAAAAAGATTTGCATGCAATTTATTGGGAGATATGACTTTTTAACTAACTCTTCAAGAGTTTTAGCTCATTATAGGTTTAAACTCTATTGTTTAGATTTGCTTCCATCAATGACGACCTTTCTTGCCCTCTCTGCTGCTTCCAATGGTGTGTCGTCTTCTCCCTCAGCTGCACAATATCCTGCAGCACCTCCTGCCACCGCTTCCACTACAGATTAGAGCAATTATGACTTTCCACCAGTAATTGCTCTTACACCTGCTGCTGCTGCACCTCATACAAGCACTGCCGCTGTAACAGCAGCGCTGGCCGGCCCCCCTACACAAAAAAGAACTCCCAACAATGCAACTGCTGTAAAAGCGGCCAAACTGATAACAACCCCCTTAAGTACGTTGCTTTTAGCCTTCTCTCTGATCTTTTCCTCTGACATGTTTCCTGGTGACTTTCTAATCTTTTGCACCTCCTGCATTATTCTTTTCTCCACTGCTTGTAGCATCTCATTGGTGTACCATCTTCCATCGTTTGCCTGAATCATCCCATCTACTGTCTTGAGGAGCTTCTTCACTTGGAACTGGTTGCTCCTGTATTCGTCCTGCTGGTTGGTCTTCCAGTGTCTATTATCGATGACGTGGCACCGGCCTCCACACTTTGTCACCAGATCCCTCACAAGCGTATTATCATGGACAAATTGCTCAATGGTCTGTCCTTCAAGGAGCTGGTCACCATGACTAAAGAGAACTATCGCAAACTTGAAGAATTCTTCAGAAAAGTATTGATTCATATTTTTGATGACATCCTGCTCCTGCTTTGTGAATCTCTCCACTTTAAGCACAATGAGAAAGGCATGAGGCCCAGGAGCGAACTCGGTGATGCATTTCAATATTTCAGACTTCAGCTCCTTCTCAGATCGGTCTGTGTCGAAGAAGCCAGGACTGTCAATCAAAGTGATGTTTCCTCCATTGACACATCTAGTTTGGGCTTGACATATATTGGTTTCAGAGTTGGCAGTGTGTCCGATCTTGAACAGTTGCTCTCCAAATATGGTGTTAGCAAGGCTGCTTTTTCCAACTCCAGTTTTTCCCAGGATGGCAATTCTCCTGCTGTTGAACACTGAAAGAGAATAACAAAAAAAAACTTGTTGGTCAGAAGTCGGTTGGTACTTATTAAATAGCTGCATCAGCATAATAAGAGAACGAAGAATAGTGTCGATACTTTTAAAAAAGACCAACGTGCATCATTTTATATATATATATATATATGAAGTATTCTAACAGTACAAATCAATGTTCCTAATATATGTAAATCTATCGTGGTAAAGAACACAGAGGATCATTTTGTAAACTGGTCTAAAAAGAGATGAAGTTTATGACCTCCCTCCAGAAACGTTTTACATATAATATATTTCATATATATAATACTATTCAACATTACTATTTTCCATCTATTTATAAGACATTTAACTCATATTTTAGTGGCGTCACACTGTTCTCTAATTCTTTAAACGTACAATATAAAGCTTTCTGCTGCTTGAGGTCTCTCACGAGACAACAACAGGTGGAGCTTGGTGACGTCATGAAGCAGCGTGGGATCATGGGAGTTGGTGTCTTCACCACCATTGCGGTCAACTCCCGTTTAGGATTCCTTCAGTGTTCATCGTTAAGGAGGTTTTTACCGGAACCGAATTATAGCAGAGGTGTCTTCCTCTCAGAAAGCAACAGACCCGGTCATGAACACCGGAAGACTCTGAATGAAGCAACTTCATGTTTAAAACCAGTGTTTCTCCGACGCTGCTCTGAGACCAGCTGCAGTTTGATTAGCTTGTTTCTCTGATAACCGCCCAACAGCCAGTGATGACGCTCCCTCTCTTCATTCACTCTCTACTTCGCTCGACCATCGTGTCTCTCTCTCTCTCTCTCTCTCTCCAAACATGAACTCTTTTACTTTGTGATTATTCAGTAAAGTTGTTTTTTTCAAGATGGTGCTTTTTATAAACAAATGTTTCAACACACTCTTCCACGTCTTCACCAAGTACAACTACATGAATGCCATGTACAGTAATGTACAGTGAGCATAATTAATAGATAAGTAACTTTAACTTACTGTCTATCTTTTTAGAAGAGAAATCAGCGAAGAGTAAAATGTTTCAACCAGACGACGTTGTCCGTGTCTCTTTTCTCCTGCGGGCCTCTGCTGTGACTTAAGTTTCACTTTCACTTACTGTAGGGGCGTGTGTGTGTGTGTGTGTGTGTGTGCGTGTGTGTGCGTGTGTGTGTGTGTGTGGGTGTGGGTGTGTGGTGGGGGAGGGGAGTTGATTCTGCTGTGACTTACGTTTCACTTTCACTTACTGTAAGGGCGTATGAGAGAGATGAAGAAGTGGTTGGTAGAAAACAACCATGTTTAGTTGAACCGGATGAGTAACTGTCACAGTGGGGTAAAAAGTGGAAGCGGGGTAACCCTAACCCTCCTATGTCTTTATCCTCCGAGTCTTGACTCCAACCAAAGACTCCTATGTCTTTATCCTCAGAGTCTTGACTCCAACCAAAGACTCCTATGTCTTTATCCTCAGAGTCTTGACTCCAACCAAAGACTCCTATGTCTTTATCCTCCGAGTCTTGACTCCAACCAAAGACTCCTATGTCTTTATCCTCAGAGTCTTGACTCCAACCAAAGACTCCTATGTCTTTATCCTCCGAGTCTTGACTCCAACCAAAGACTCCTATGTCTTTATCCTCCGAGTCTTGACTCCAACCAAAGACTCCTATGTCTTTATCCTCAGAGTCTTGACTCCAACCAAAGACTCCTATGTCTTTATCCTCAGAGTCTTGACTCCAACCAAAGACTCCTATGTCTTTATCCTCCGAGTCTTCATACGGTGAGTATCCACTGACACTAAAGCTAACGCTTAAAGACCCTACCTGGTTATGCACCCGAGTTGATGATAATAAGATACAGCTGTGTCGGACACTCCCCCTGATGTTCATTAGTGGAATTGCCAGTAATTGGGACCAAGTGGGCTCAGAACAATAGCTGATCTTTCCTTTAATCAGTGAGGTTTAAGGTTGATAAGAATCTCTACTTCCTGCCAAAGCTGAATTAAGGATAGGATCAGACAGACTATGTAAAAAGGAATGACATTGTAGTACAGATCATATCAGTTACATACATTAAACATAGATTATATTGTAGAGTGCACACACTACATCAGGACTCTACCACAAGTTAGCCACTCTCGTGGGTCAACCGATATTCTGCATATGTGTTCGCAGTCATTAGGAGGGTAAAGTCGTTAAAACCCATAATAATGGTAATAAATATAGTTTTATATATTACTTATACGCCTTTAATAACATATTTTGGATTGCAATTGTCTGCTTAACAATCATTTCCATTTGGTGATAATGCAGTTATAAATGTTGTAAATCAAGGACAGGAGGAGCCGGGAATCGAATTCCAGTGGATAAACCGCTCCACCTGCTGAGTCTGTGTACAACAAACAAACACTTTAGTTTTGTTGACCCCTTTATTAAAAAACAAAAATCTTAAAAATTCTCCAATATCATGTTTCCACGTTACTTAACCTGATCAGAGGTCTGATTGATTGATGATCACTGGTAGCATTGTATGTTCATGTTTAACATTTTTCTATCAAACACATTTCATCAATTCTTTTAATTGTTGTGACTCAAAATGAACGACTGAAAATATCATAGAGGGAAATTCAAGTTGATGGTTTCAAAGTAAAATATATCAACAATTTCACATAGGTGTCATTAAAATTTCACAATAAAGTTACAATTGACAGAAACACTTGACTTGTATGTTGTTGTTCATTGTTGCTTTATATATATATATATATATATATATATATATATATATATATATATATATATATGTATATACTTCTCTATTATTTCTCCTTGTATGTACATTTTAGGTGAATGTTTATTTGTATCTTCCAAAACATTGAACAAACTAAAAACTACACTCCTTTAATGTGCTCTCTTGATTTTTGTCTTATTTTGATAATCAAGCAGGATGTGCAGCTGAACCGACAGAAAGTTAAGGCAGCTCTGAAGACTCCGGTTTTACTTTTCAGTTTTACTTAATATTAACACTCACTATTCTGCTCGACTCCCCCGCCCCCCATTGTTTCCTGTTTGTTTGCTGCTGCAAATATCTGTCAGACAAACAGAGATCAATAAATTCAGAATTTATTTTTGTACACAATCTACAGAAATAGATTGAAACATATTCTCTTTTAAGAAGTGAAGAGTTGTTTAATAATCACAACCTTCAAACTAAAGTCTCTATCAGTGATATCTTCAGATTATCTTTAAGGTTAATGAATGGAAACATCCTCTCAGTGAAAGTGTGTGTGAAGGTGTGTAAATATGTGTTAGTATCAGGATCAGAGAATGACAGCTTTCCTTTGTTGCAGTCCAGATTCACTCTGATCCTCGAGAGCTTCTTCTGCACTTTGAGCTCAGTGGTTGGAGCTGATGGTGACCGTGCAAAGTATTTATGATCATATAACCCTATATTCTCCATAATTCAGACTGTAGGCATCTCTTCCTCTGGACAGACCCTGGTAACACACCCAGTTTCCAGTCTGTACTGTCTCCTACTTCGACATCCCAGCTGTGAGTCCCAGAGTTAAATCCCTCAGAGACCGGAACAGACCGACCAATGTTCATCAAACCTCTCTGGATTATCAGGAACCTTCTGTTGCGGTCATCCTTGTTTCACACTGGTCAGATCTTCAGACAGGAGGAGTCCTGATTCAGCAGTGTTTGGGTCCAGAACCACAGGAGTGTAGGAGACCATGTCCTTCATCTTGCTCCAGATGTTGAAGGTTAGGTTGCCCAGGTGTTTGGCCTCGTCTATCAGAGCTCCAGAGAGCAGCTGTGGATCCTCCAGCAGGGGGCTCTGCTGGACTTTCCACTGCAACCTTGTAGTTGTTGAGGAATGAGAGGTTTTTGAACAGCAGCATTTATGCATACAGGTAAGCAATAAAATATAAAAATGCACAATACATACAACAAATTGAATAGAACAATAAGATAAAATGCACAATATATACCAAAAATAATAAAGGCAATCATATGTTTTACAATTATTCTTTGATTGGACAGTCTGCATGAAGAAGTTTATTGTCATTGCAAGTTCAAGTGCTAGGGTATCAAAATGCAGTTGTATCATCTGACCAGAAGTGCAAAAAAGCAGTAAAAGTGCATTGCAATGTGCTAGATAAATAAACAATAAGAATTACATAATAATAAAGAAAATAAAAATAGCAGTATGAGGAGTGTAAGTAGTATAACAATCAAGACCGTATGAACAGTGGATATGAGATGCAAGATATAACAAGTATTTGATGTCTAATTTAATACTTTACATAATAATAATAATAATACATTTGTTTTATAAGGCGCCTTTCAAGGCACTCAAGGTCGCCGTACAACATATTTAAAAATCTGACACAATTTAAAAAGCAGCACAGTTAAAAGCAGAACAGTCTGCAGCAGAGCAACCCAGAGGGGAACACGTCAGGCATAGGCCTGCCTGAAAAGGTGGGTTTTGAGGTGGGTTTTGAATAAAATGATAGAGTCAATGTTTCTGATGTCAGGGGGGAGGGAGTTCCAGAGGCGAGGGGCAGAGCGGCTGAAGGCTCTTGACCTCATGGTGGACAGACGAGCTGGGGGGACAGTCAGGTTGATGGAGGAGGCAGACCTGAGAGACCTGGTGGGGATGTTGATTTGGAGGAGGTGAGACAGATATGGAGGGGCGAGGTTGTGGATGGCCTTGAATGCATGGAGGAGGATCTTAAAGTCAATGCGGTGTTTGATGGGGAGCCAGTGGAGTTGTCGTAGAACAGGGGTGATGTGAGAGATGGAAGGGGTCTTGGTGATGATGCGGGCAGCAGCGTTCTGGACCAGTTGGAGTTTATGGAGGAGTTTGTGGGGGAGACCAAAGAGGAGGGAATTACAATAATCCAAGCGGGAGGTGACAAGAGAGTGGACCAGGATTGCGGCGCTGTTGGGTGTGAGTGAAGGGCGGAGGCGGTTGATATTTCGGAGGTGGAAGTAGGCAGACCGGATGGTGGTGTTGATGTGAGTGTGGAATGACGGTGTGCTGTCGAGGACGACACCCAGATTCTTAGCCTGAGGGGAGGGGGAGACCGAGGAGTTGTCTATTGTGAGGGCGAAACTGGGATGCTTGGTGAGAGTGGACTTGGAGCCGATGAGGACAACCTCGGTTTTATTGCTGTTCAATTTGAGGAAGTTTGAGGTGAACCAGTTTTTTATTTCCTGTAAACAGGCACAGAGGGAGGGGGGCGGGGAAGTGGAAGAGGGTTTGGAGGAAACATAGAGCTGGGTGTCGTCCGCGTAACAGTGGAATTGAATATTATGTTTGCGGAAAATGAGTCCAAGTGGGAGGAGGTAGATAATAAACAGGATAGGACCAAGGACAGATCCCTGGGGAACACCGGAGGAGAGGAGGGAGGGATGTGATGTGAATGATTTTAACTGAATAAACTGAGTACGGCCAGAGAGATATGAGTGAAACCATGAAAGGGGTGTATCTGAAATTCCAATGGAGGCTAGACGGTCGAGGAGGATGGTGTGGGAGATGGTGTCGAAGGCGGCGCTCAGATCGAGGAGGATGAGGATTGATAGTAGTCCAGAGTCAGCTGCCATGAGGAGGTCATTTGAGATCTTGATGAGGGCGGTTTCTGTGCTGTGACGGGGGCGAAAACCGGACTGAAACTGTTCATAGAGATTGTTGTTTGAGAGGTGAGCCTGAATCTGAGATGACACTGTTTTTTCTAAGATTTTAGAGAGAAATGGTAGGTTGGAAATGGGACGGAGGTTATTGAAAATGTTGGGGTCTAAACCAGGTTTCTTGAGAATTGGAGTAACAGCAGCGGATTTGAGAGGTGATGGGACAGAACCAGAGGTGAGGGAGGAATGGATGATGGCCGTTATCAGGGGTAGCAGAGAGGGGAGGGAGGCTATAACCAGGGAGGATGGGAGGGGGTCGAGTTGGCAGGTGGATGGCTTGGAAGTCTGGATGAGTTTTGATAAAACGATGGCAGAGGGGAGTTGGAAGCAGGAGAGAGGTACAGAGACGGGGGGGGGAACAAAAGTAGAAGGACAGCTGGACGTATGAGGGGTCAGTTGCTGATGGATGGTAGTTATTTTAGTGTTAAAAAATGACATTAAGGAGTTACAGTTTTCCGTGGAGTAGAAGTGAGGGGGAAGGGAATCTGGGGGGCGGAATGAATTGTTGACCACAGAGAAAAGGGTCCTGGTGTTCCCAGCACCAGCAGTGATTTTGTCAGTAAAGAATTGTGATTTGGCTGAGGAGAGGGCATCTTTGTAGAGGAGGATGTGGGCATGGTGCATCTGTTTATGGATCGTGAGTCCGGTTTTGGTGAAAAGCCTCTCCAACTGACGACCCTTGGCTTTCAACTGGCGGAGCTGAGGGGAGAACCAGGGGGCAGAGTGGGGGAATGAGACAGTCCGGGTTTTGAGGGGAGCAAGTGAGTTCAGCAGAGTACGGAGACTATCATTGTAAAGATTAACCAGATGATCCAGGGTGTGTGGGGGGGTGATGATGGGGAAACTGTCATTGCCTGTTGTGAGGTCAGCCAGATTAATGTTTGTGATGTTGCGGAAGGATATGACACGTAACTGTTTGTATTTGGATAATGTTAAACTTAAATTAAATAACATTGCAGTTATTACATATATTACATATATATATATATATATATATATATATATATATATATATATGTTTTATTCTAAAGGACTGAATACTTTTTCCACCACTGGATGTCTCGTTTTAGCCTTCGCCTTTTTTCTCTGCTTCTTATTTTGTACTAACTGGCGCGCCGTAAGAGGCGTTGACTGTTGTGGTGGAAAGTAGCTTTTTCCCCTTCTCTCTTCCCGACAGCCGCCTGTATGACACAGTGTATCTTATTTATTCTTGAATTACATCGACACGGGAGCGGAGTAGCGCTGCAGCAGAGGCTCGGTTGCACCAGAAGGAATCGGCAGGTAGGTGTTGCCGTCGGCCGCTCGCGCTCAGTCAGCCGCAGCTTTGCCAAACGCGGTGTTTCTGTCACTGACCGTTAGCCAGCTGGCTAAGAGACACCCTCTGCAGCTTTAAACGGGCACGGACGTGTCCTGTGGACTACAGGCTCCCCTTGATCCGGTTACATGTTTATGTAAAGAAAAGGACACTCCATGTTGATGCTAAAGTTAGCAAACTGAGGCTATATATATACTATATGGATCTATAGCTTCAGTGTGCTACTATATGCTAGGTTATATATATATATATATAATAGTCTAAGTATCAGCAGTAAAAGTACTCAAGTATCATAAGCTTTGTGTAGTTAACGTATCAGCAGTAAAAGTACTCAAGTATCATAAGCTTTGTGTATAATCTCCTCTTCTGCAGGTGTTCGGTCCAGGCGTCCAGGTGACTCCAGTCAGTCAGCATGAGCTCGAAAGGAGGAGGCACTGCTCTGACCCGCCGCAACTACAGACTGGCTTCAGACACAGACAAACCCAAAGCCACAGGTAAGACCGGCTGCTACAATACTCTGTGTGTACCTGCCACACAGGTACAGTCACAGGTGAGATGAAAGCACAGGTAGACACAGTTAAGAAGATAACACAGGTACAGAAACAGATGAGATGTAGACACAGGTGAGATGAAAACACAGGTACAGAAACAGATGAGATATAGACACAGGTACAGTCACAGGTGAGATGAAAACACAGGTACAGAAACAGATGAGATGTAGACACAGGTACAGACACAGGTGAGAAGACAACACAGGTACAGACACAGGTTGTTGGGGTTAATTATTGTCCCTCTCTGTGTCAGGTATCGTGAACGAGAAGTTGCTGAGTGACTATCTGCACCATGTGTTCCCTTCCACCAAACAGGGACCTGCGCTGGCCTCCCTCAGGTAACACCAGTCCTCTCTCACCTTTCAGACCACCAGTGTTTTGTGTATTTTCTAACTGAATCTCTGTGTTTTTAACACTCAGAGTTGCTTTCATTTGACTGTCTCAGGGTATCAGAGCTGTGTTAAGGGACTTGGCAGCAGGCTTTTATTGTTAAGGTCCACACGTGTGGTGAAATGTCTCAACTTCTAGTGTGTGGAATTCTGTTGGATAAACAAATGTGTTTATCAGTTTGAGAAGTTTAGAAGTTGCCCACTAGAATAAGTTTCCCCTTCTTCCCAGTGTGTTGAGCAACAAATGATAACTAGGTCACAGCTGGTGTAGTCCATGGACTGTTTTTTAAAAAGTGGACCATGGCTCTCTGGGTTTTTTTTGGGCCGTTGCCATCTTGGTTTTTGCCAGAAGAACCAGAAGTAACAACAATTTTCAAAAAAGTTTACAATTAACTTTCATCAGCTTAAAATACAATGTGAAAGGGTTAAAGTTCCAAGACGAAAAAAAAAAGAAAAATCCCAGTCCGGACAAAGTCAATCACCTTGTAGCCCCGCCCCTAAAGCGTACCATGCTTTATGATCTATTTTACTCTAAATGACCATCATTTACTAAATGAACATCATGGTGTATTGAGGAAGACTTGAAACTAGTGATTGAGACCAAAAACTAATGTTTACAATGTTTACTGAGGGAATACATCAAGAGAAGTAGAGTCATTTATATAGACTTCTATACAACCAGAGGAGTCGCCCCCTGGTGGTCAGTAGAGAGAATCCAGCTTTAACACAGTCACCCCCCTGGATATATATATATATATATATAAATGACTGTGATTTTTGCAGGGATCTTTCCTTAAGTCTGCAAAATATAGACAAATATAGTTTGTTTTAAAACAGTATTTTTAAAAAATTTCGCCTGAAACGCATACAGACAGCGCTGTGGAGTAAATGTCTGGCTATGCGACACCACAGCTGGTGAAACTGAGTACATGTATTTGTGTGTTGTACCCTGACACGGCTTCATTCCTTAAGCCAGGCAGATTCATGTTACCCCCCCCCCCCCCCCCAGCAGCTCCACACACACAGCCCAGCTGATGTGTAAAAATAAAGCCACGCTCACTCTGTGGTAAACAGGAACCACTGAAACTGGGCACGTACAAAGACATATCTATCATTTTGTCTTATGACTTTAATACTATCACTGACAGTAATGTTTTTCTAGAACCTATGAAAGAGTGATCTGTTTTCATGCTCAGTTTTAGTATGACCTCCTGATTTTGTATGTCTTTATTATTTCATGTTTATTTCTTATATTTTTCAATGCTGAGTAACCGTAAACATGCATTCTCTATAATGGCCGCCAGGGGGCGACCACCAGTATTTTCACTTTATGAAAAATATCGTATTCCTCATTGGTTGCACTTAGCTCCGCCCTCTAGTGTCACTTCTGGTTACGATAAAACCAAGACTGTATCAAACAAATGTCAAAATGGAGGTTTTAAAAGCATAGTCCATCAGTAAAAAAAAAAAAAAAAAAAACACTTGACAAAAGGATGGTTATCCTATATTTCTCCTCTTTTTGCATTTCCTTATTCCTCTTCCTGTTTCTACAGCAAGCCTCTTGGTTTCCAGGATCTTGGCGCTCACCTGGAGGGATTGTTGTCTGAGGGAGAACCCACTGAGGACAGTAGAGGTAAAGTTAATGTCTCCTGCTCATACACATATATATATACACATACATACACACACACACACACACACACATATATATATATATATATATATATATATATATATATATATATATATATATATATATATATATACAAATACATTTAAAAAAGCATCAGCTAAATGTAATCTAATGTCACCAATCCTCCTTTTAAAACAGTGATGCCGTCTGACAAAAGCTCAGTTTGAGCCTGAACCAAGTGTTTTAAAAAATGTGATCGGCTTCTCGTGGCTGACACAGAAAATTGAAAACTGGTGCTAATGTTCAATGGTTTGAATCAGTCTGTGAATCTGCAGATCAGCCCGTTGAAGGCCGTCTGGGACCTCAGCCGGTCGTCCTGGATCACACCAGTGGTTTTGAAGGACTTCTCTTTGTAGACGATGACCTGCTGGGGGTAAGATCAAGCACCGTGTATTATTAGATCTTTCATTGATTTTTTCCAAAAGGACACTGCGAGAGTCTCCCTTTTCCTAGATACTTCCTAGCGACTTCACCGCTGCGACCTGTAAGTCTCTGCTAAAGTATCAAACCTTTTTCTGTTCATAATCATGACGTATTTCTGCAGGCGGAGGCAGAATAATTCTCTGGACACTCTAGTCAATGCTGGCTAGTGAGCTTTGTATACTACCTTTTCAATAATGGCTGAAAAAAAATCGAAAGAGTGCACTCATGAAAGCAGGGTGGAATTAGCAAGGTAGCTGACTAGCCAGCCACTGAATGAGTAAAATGTAACAGAATGTTTCGTCATCCCCACACCGTGGTCACTGCCCAGGAAAGCACTTCACTATCGCGGAAAAAGGGATAACGTATTTTGTAACCAGTGTTTAGGAAGCTAGCTAAGTAGCCAGCCACCCACTAGCTAGCTTCCTAATCCCACCATGCTTTCATGCTCCACTGGTTCCAGAAATTAAGACGAACAGCAGGCCTTCTCTTAATCACTCTTTAGTGCCCTGCGCGAGTGGTGCAGCAGCCGCAGTGGCTGAGGAGGTTTAGCGGGAAGGCTACGCTGAAAAACTATTAGCAACATTTTCTCTCCATCTCTGGAAAATTTGTTAGAGCTTCAAATCACAGTTCATCCTCTCAAACGTAGCGACATACGATATCAATTCAATTCAATTCAGTTTATTTTGTACAGCCCAATATCACAAATTTGCCTCAGAGGGCTTTACAATCTGTACACATACGACATCCCTGTCCCAGGACCTCACATCTGATCAGGAAAAACTCCCCAAAAATAACCTTTCGCAGGGAAAAAAGTGAAGAAACCTTCAGGAGAGCAACAGAGGAGGATCCCTCTCCCCGGATGGACAGATGAATAGATGTCATGTGTACAGGATGAACAGCATTACAAAGTTACTTAAACACATTACATGAATATGACTGTGTGAAAGGAACTCCAATCCATGAAACAGAAGGAGGTAGAGAGGAGGGGGGGCGGGGCATCAGCAGGGCCAATGGGAGGCCGGCTCACCAGCATCAGACACCTCCAGGTCCAATGGACCCTATGAGACGTGAAGTCACAACGACTCCGGGGAGGAAGCAGAGTTAATAAGGTGCAATGGAGAGATGTAAATTCATCCATAAGGAGAGAGAGAAGAGGAGATAGGTGCTCAGTCTCCCGGTCCAGCTGTGGCTCCGCACCGTTTCTCCGCCGGGTTAGGGGGTTAGATATGCTGCTATAGGCTTATAGGCTGCTGGGGGATGTTTTAGGATACACTGAGCACCTATCTCCTCTTCTCTCTCTCCTTATGGATGAATTTACATCTCTCCATTGCACCTTATTAACTCTGCTTCCTCCCCGGAGTCGTTGTGACTTCACGTCTCATAGGGTCCATTGGACCTGGAGGTGTCTGATGCTGGTGAGCCGGCCTCCCATTGGCCCTGCTGATGCCCCGCCCCCCCTCCTCTCTACCTCCTTCTGTTTCATGGATTGGAGTTCCATTCATACATTGTCATATTCATGTAATGTGTTTATGTAACTCTGTAACTCTGTTCATCTGGTCACATGACATCTATTCATCTGTCCATCCGGGGAGAGGGATCCTCCTCTGTTGCTCTCCTGAAGGTTTCTTCCCTTTTTTCCCTGTCAAAGGTTATTTTTGGGGAGTTTTTCCTGATCCGATGTGAGGTCAAAGGTCAGGGATGTCGTATGTGTACAGATTGTAAAGCCCTCTGAGGCAAATTTGTAATTTGTGATATTGGGCTATACAAAATAAACTGAATTGAATTAGTGATTTCCTAAGTGTTCATTGGTTCGTTTCACACAAAATATTGACACACACAATTCCACAAATTAGGAGCTTGACTCAAACGACAAGTCCAAGCTCTCGGCTCACTGAGTGAATCATGTACGATCTCGTGTGAGAAGAAGGACACGGAAGTAGAACGTCTACAGATTACTACATCAGAACCATATTTCTGTGCCGTTTTACCGTGTAGATATGAATATAACCATCGCGTAAACATTGAAAAATGGGCCGAAGCGTCCATGGACTCCAGAGGGTTTAAGGGTCTTTACATGCATCTTTGCAAAGAGCACTGAGACTTATTATACATATGGTAGACCATGTCTGATTAAAAGAACACAACTATAAGATTAATCTCTGACAAAGTTATCTCGACTATCTGTCCCTAAAGTCGGGACAGAATTCAGATTTCAGTTAAAACCTCCTGAATCATCGCAAGCTGGTTTTCTCTGGATGCATTTCAAATGACTTGGAGGCACATCTGGCCGTGATTGTTTCGGTTGATCGGCCTCTTATGTTGACAACTTGTGAAGAATATTTTTGATATTTCATTTTTAATTGTTATAAGTGTGTTTGTGTGTCTGAAAGACTGGTCATTGTGCTGCTGCCTGTCTTGACTGGGATGCACTTGAAAAAGAGATTCTTCTTTATCTCAATCTCTCCTGGTTAAATAAATGAATAAATAAAGTAAAATGCTTTAATCCATCACATTGTTATTGTGCAGGATTATAATCGATGGCATCTGGTAGTATAGTAGAACTTGTAACTCCCAGATGTCCTCTCTTGTTTCTGCATTAAATGCGTTTTAATGTTGCTGATTCAAATTTTTCTTTGTGATTTTAGGTCATCGGCCACAGCAACTTCAGCTCAATCAGAGCCACCACGTGTGTTTACAAAGGTGAATCCTGTCAACGTCGCTTCCAGATGAGTTTCTCGCACAATAATGTTTGTCCTTTTTGAAATTAACATTTATTACTTTTTTTTTTCTGTTGCTGTGTCCGCAGGGAAATGGGCCTACGAGGTGCTGATCTCCTCCCAGGGTCTAATGCAGATCGGGTGGTGTACACTTAACTGTCGCTTCAACCAGGAGGTACACGTTCGCAAACTCTGTTGTCAATCATACTATTTCAGTGAATTGCAACCTGAAACACTGTGTGTGCGCTCAGGAGGGTGTTGGTGACACTCCGGACTCTTACGCCTACGATGGAAACAGAGTGAGAAAGTGGAACGTGACGACGACTAACTATGGAAAGGTGAACGAGGATTCGTCCCTAAATCAAAGATATTGCTCTTCGGACTTTGTTTGCTTCTCTACTGTCACTGCGCCTCGGTACTGATAGCAGTTTGTGTGTCCTCAGTCGTGGGCGGCTGGAGACATCGTCAGCTGCTTGATAGACCTGGATGAGGGAACCATCACATTCTGCTTGTGAGTAAATCAACTTGGATCTATTCAGTTCTGGTGACCATGTTTGCTCTTGTTGGGTTGTAGTGGATTTTATATATATTTGCACATGTAGATAAGAGAAGTTTATGTTTTAAATTAATACATAAAGAAAGATATGATAATTAATTTGGGATATTATGAGGAATATTCTGGAGGAATGTATTATGAAACATAAGAGAGGATCACTGTTTTATTATTCTGTTTTAATGACAAATGTAATGATTAACTATATGATGCATGAGAATGAATGAATGTTTTATTGTTTAGACAATAGTTAAAATGGATGCCGATTGAAACCTAATGTGTTGCTTTTATTCTGAAGGCAGGATAGTAGGTTTTATTCTGAAGGGGAACTTCCTGTCATTGACCGGAAGTGTGAGCTTTGACCTCGCCAGCTTATCAATTGGCTTAGCGAACAGAACTGCGGCATCCTTTGAACTGACCAATGGAACTAACCTTTAGGTGTGAATTCATTTGCATGACCAGACTAAAGACTGAGCATTTGTTCTGGGGACATGGTTCTACTGGTCTGGAGACTCGAGACAGCCCCGGTCTGTGGCTCCCTGGGAGCTGCAGTCCGTCTGTGGAGAGATCCTCCTTTCTGGCCCCACGATCGTGAACGCTACATGAGTATTATCTTTTCCATTAAATATTGTTAAACTTTAACTCATTGAATCCTGAATTTCCTGCGGCCACGGGACCCGGAGCTTTGAACACAAATCTTACACTCTTTAAAGCTTCAGTTCAACATTTAGTGAAATCCTCTACTTCACGTTGATACCACTCTCATGTCGGTACTTAGCTTAGCATAAATACTGGAAATGAGGGGAAACGGCTAGCCTGGCTCCGTCCAAAACAACATGTTTGGATTTTATAGGCGATTTTGTGCAACTTCCTATTGCCTCTGCTGGTTGCTCAGATAAATAAATAATCCAGCACACTCCGTAGAACCACAGCATGCCATGTGTACACTTTAGTTTTTGTACAATTTAAACAAACCAGATACAACAGTGAGCTTTAGGGGAGCTGGGCGGAGGATTGTGTTACCTTTGGACAGTGCAAGGCTAGCTGTTTCCAGTCTTTATGCTCTAAGCTAACCCACAGCTGGCTGTAGCTTCATCTTTACTGTACAGACGGGAGAGTGGCATCAAACTGAACACAACCCTGTCTATACGTATACCAGTACATGGCAATAACCACAGATACATCAAATACCAGAGACGAAGATGTGGAGGGAACTTATTTTCCTTTGGCGGAATCAAAAAATAGTATTTAATTGTTTATACCTCTCTTTCTGGGACACGGCCCAAGGTGCCTTGGTAAAAAAGGACACCTGACAATACTAGTAGTCCACCTTTGTTGTTGTTTGGCATGCACCAATTGAGACGGTGTCATTGCCAAGCTCCTCTTACCATGTCTACGGGTAGAAAGTAACCCGTAGTAAGAGTTTTGAAAAGTATATCAAAAAATAAAAAAAACTCATTTTGCATGTGAACGAGAGGCAAGAAAATGTTGACTGTCAAAGAAATATTTGTATAGTTTTAGACCTGGCTTAAGAGAGAAAGAGAAGAAAATGACTTACTTCAAGGTCGCTTTAACAATTGACTGACATGCAGTATAATTACAGGATGAAATGAGACCTTTGCTCGTCAATATATTTTTATACTGTTTTTATCATGAATACTTTAGCAAAAATAAAATGGGAAAAAGCGTTTGGAACGAGGTAAATTCTTCGT
Source organism: Cyclopterus lumpus (assembly GCF_009769545.1). Taxonomy (NCBI): domain Eukaryota; kingdom Metazoa; phylum Chordata; class Actinopteri; order Perciformes; family Cyclopteridae; genus Cyclopterus; species Cyclopterus lumpus. The sequence goes on along the minus strand of NC_046970.1, from coordinate 28,004,497 downwards.
AACTTTCACACCACACCACGTATAGTGGAATCGCGTTGCATATATGTTTGAAAGGATTGTAAAACGACTCCGTTGAAAACTTTATTGCTCCTTTCGACCTCGACGAAGGCGGTGCAGAACAGATCCACTTCTTTCATTCGCTCACAATTTAAAATGTTTTAGTCCGTCCCTCATCTCCTGGTGTTGAAAAGGCCTTTGAGTAGAAGCAAAAGTCAGCAGCACCCGAATTTTGTATAAGTTAGTTTGCGTTGTGTCTTTTTTGTGTGTCTTCACGCTGTGTGTGTGTGTGTGTGTGTATGTGTATGTGTGTGCGCTCAGGAATGGCCAGTCTCTGGGCACGGCATTTACCAACATCAAGATGGGTCCCGGCGTCGCTTACTTTCCTGCCATCAGCCTCTCCTTTAAAGAGTCGGTGGCTTTCAACTTTGGCAGCAGACCGCTCAGATATCCTTTGAGTCCACAGCCGGCAGCTCATCAACAGTGTTTTATCTACGATTCTATACATTGGAAATGGAAAAAACTAAAATAAATCTATCATTTCTTTTTACATTTGTTGCAAAATTATTTAAAGAAGGAAGTGTCCAAACTGTTGGTTGTTGCTATATTTTCAACACACCTCTTTACTGGTTTACCTGTTCCGTGTTGGTCTTTAACCTGAGTGCGATCACGTACCCTGTGGACGGCTACCTGCCCCTCCAGAACCCCCCAACTACAGACCTGATGAAGGCTCACAAACTGCTGGGCTACATAAAGAATGTCCTCTCCACCTCCATCGATGCACAGGTAGGAACAGGTGGTCTGTACACGGGGAGAGACAGGTGGTCTGTACACGGGTAGGAACAGGTGGTCTGTACACGGGTAGGAACAGGTGGTCTGTACACGGGTAGGAACAGGTAGTCTGTACACAGTTAGGAACAGGTGGTCTTTACACAGTTAGGAACATGTAGTCTGCACATGGGTAGGAACAGGTAGTCTGTACATGGGTAGGAACAGGTGGTCTGTACACGGGTAGGAACAGGTGGTCTTTACACAGGTACTAACATGTAGTCTGCACACGGGTAGGAACAGGTGGTCTTTACACAGGTACTAACATGTAGTCTGTACACGGGTAGGAACAGGTGGTCTGTACACGGGTAGGTATAGGTGGTCTGTACACGGGTAGGAACAGGTGGTCTTTACACAGGTACTAACATGTAGTCTGCACACGGGTAGGAACAGGTGGTCTGTACATGGGTAGGAACAGGTGGTCTGTACACGGGTAGGAACAGGTGGTCTGTACACGGGTAGGAACAGGTGGTCTTTACACAGGTACTAACATGTAGTCTGCACACGGGTAGGAACAGGTGGTCTTTACACAGGTACTAACATGTAGTCTGCACACGGGTAGGAACAGGTGGTCTTTACACAGGTACTAACATGTAGTCTGCACACGGGTAGGAACAGGTAGTCTGTACACAGGTGGGAACAGGTTGATCATGGATGATCTAATCTGAAATGTTTTATGAAAAAAATACTGACTGTATATTAAACTAGTTGTAATCGTCTGTTAAACATCATCTGGGTTCTCCTGTAGTTATTTCCTGTCTCGTACGTAAACAGTCAAACGTAATGACGTCATCTCCTCTTGAACTGAACCTGTTGTGTTTGTGTCCCGGCTGCAGGAGGAGAGGCTGGTGGAGCAGGACTGTTCAGTCTGGAGGCTTCATGGAGAGCCGACAGTCCTCGTCACCCTGGCTCACATCTTCAACCATTTCGCTCCACTCATGGTAACTTTCTTTCTTTTTGGTCTGGTTGTCGTGCGATCGCCTTCTGACCGATGTTTCCATTTCTTAATGAGCATTTTGGCGTCAAATGTTGAAGCTGAAGCGAAAAACGATCCGCTTGATAAAACTGATTTCATAAACTGCAGTTTTAATCGGTTTAGTTTAGATTTTGGGCTCAACTAAATATTGTCTGTGTGCAGGAGAACAGTGTAAAGTTGTTTTTTTACAGTGTAAAGTGTACCTGGTGGAGGACGTGCTGATGAACTTCCTGTTGGGGATTCTGGAGGGAGGAGGTTCAGTAGATGAACACCAGCTCATACAGCAGCTTCTGGATCTCTTCTGGGTACTGATGGAGGTAAAAACACCAAAATCTACTCAAAAAAAATTATAATTGTACCTGAAGAAAGTGAGACACCCCGATGTCTCCCGACAGTCTGCCTTACCCCTGACAAAAGGTCAAAGGTCACAGTGCTACTTTTAAGTGATTTAAGAGGGATTCTAGAGTGCTAAGTGCTAATCTCATTGACCGTAACTGTCATTGCTTTACTTTTAATTGAGTGAGCCACGTTTTCTTGTTTCACCATTTGATTCTAAGTTGTCTGCGTTTGTTGTACATGCACCTCGGCACCATTGAAAATAAGGGCTCTCCCTCTGTGTGTGTTCTTAAATAAAACAAACAAATAAAAAGTGGAAAGTAGCAGCGGAGTAAGCACACGCTGACTCGCAGCGACCTGATGTCTGTCTGTCTGCAGGACTACGAAGTGAACGAGTGTCTGAAGCAGCTGATGATGTCCCTGCTGAGAGCCTACCGCTTCTCCCCCATCATCCCTGATCTGGGCTTCCAGGTAGGACCCAGATCAGTGATTACTACTTTTACTTTTAACAGACCTTTTCAAATGATTTTTTTTATATTGTGGTATTAGTACTTTCTTTAAAAGTAATTTCAAAGGATGTTTTCATGTTCAGTCTAACTTCCATACCTTCCAGATCCACTACCTGCGTTTGACGACGGCCATCCTGCACCACGAGAAGTCCAGGAAATACCTGCTCAACAACGTCTTATATCCTCCTGTCGGTTACTGGCACCTCTCAAAGGGATAGCTCTCTTTTTTTTAAGTGCGTTTGCGCGAGGTTCTTCTCCATCGTCGGATAGATGGAGTTCAAAAGTGAGAAAATATTATATTATTTTAGACGCCTAAAAGAAACATTAGTTTAAGTGTACTCTATTTTTACTGCTTTAGCTTTGGTCATTTTACTGAACAGAACACGGAAGTTGCCTGGATCGGTTAGTTTGATAAAGTTATTGTGCAATTTTTGTATTATTTTTTTTAAACACCAAGATTTCAGGACAATTTAATTTTGTCAGCGGTCCCTCTAAATATAGAATTGGGGAGAAAAAATAGATACATGTGACATTAGATGTTTTTTGTTATCGTAGATGAAGGAGAAAGCAAATGGGCTTTTTAATGTTTTGGTGTCCCGTAAGATGTTCTGTGGTTATCTGTAAATTTACCGAGATGTGCATTGAACATTTAGGGGACACCTGATGAACTCTGGAATACCTCGTAGATTAACTGACTCATCTTCAGGGCAATCGTCTTCATCTTTTTAAAAGGCATGTTTTTACTAAAACCAGTGCAAACTTCTGAAATGACTACAGTATAGAATTTAATTAATTTCTTTAGCTTTGCACAACTTTTTTTCACTAACTCCAAAGTGTGACAATGTTTTCAGAGACGAGTTTGTGCAGAACGCGCTTCACGTCGACTCGGTGGCTCTTAAACAGATCGGCGTCGCTCCAAATCGTCACTATTATCCTTAACGGAAGTTCACGTTCGATGTCCTGCGTTCAGTCGTGTTTTTTTACATCAAGACCCCTCTGCGAGTGAAGGAGGCAGGGCTGGAGGAGCTCATCCCGACCACCTGGTGGCCCACGCACTTCGACAAGGAGGTAAGACTCCGACCTCAGGTGACCTGAAAACTGATCATCAGACGTCTCAGAGGACGATAAGATTAGATATTCCTTTAGTCCCGCAGTGGGGAAATGTACATGATTACAGCAGCAAACTGAGTAAAATACACACGAGACATAGTAAATATAAAGAAACATATAAATAAAATGGTAAAAACAGTAAAGAATCTACAATAACTGAATATTGTAGGCCTATATACAAACTATAAAAGAGCTATATTAGAGCTGCGGCAGAAGATGCACATCGATCAAAATAATCTGTTTCTGCGTGATTAAAATATTGTTGGCTGTAGTTTTACGATTTAAAAAACAAAACAAAAAGAGCTTTGAAATAAGGATTTATTTAGTGAGAAGCAACAATTGCTGTAGTTTTATTTATTGAGTACTTCATTCGTTAATAATGGCCGACGACGGAGCGTTCTATCAGAGATACGTTCACATTGTTACTCTAATAATCTAAAGGTTAAAGAGAGATCAACTTAATTCTCTGTCTTCCTCCTTTTAAATTCAGTCTTGCTCATCTGTACCTTTTTTAGGGCGTCATGCGAGAATTAAAATTTCCTCCGAGTGTCCCTCCGGCTTTGTTTTCAATTTTATTTAAACTAATTTATCTGCATCCTACAGCAACTCTTTATTTATTTTGACCTAAAACGTGAGTTACTTGGGGTTTTGTCCAGTGACGACTGCTGTGAAGGCAGATGAGGCCGACTAAGATGACGGTATTTGTCTCTCAGGGGAAAGACGAGCGGGAGCCCGAAGACGAGAGCGCAGACGAGCGGCTGAGACGGCGGGCGTACGAGAGAGGCTGCCAGAGGCTGAAGAAGAGGATCGAAGGTGACGCTTCCTTGAAGGGGTGACGCTTCCTTGAAGGGGTGACGCTTCCTTGAAGGGGTGACGCTTCCTTGAAGGGGTGACGCTTCCTTAAAGGGGTGACGCTTCTGTGTCTCGGTGTGACGTCATCTGCAAATACCACCGTTTACATGTTGGAGGGCACTTCATCTTTAGTGAATGAAAACTAACCTCAAACCAGCAACTAAGTGCATTTACTTAAATAATATGCTTCAGCACACAGTTGAGGTACTTAATATCCCTGGTTAAACCCCTGGTTTTCTTAGGTAAATATAGCAGGATGCTAACACTGGAATGTCACTAAGACACAAGGGATCCAACACATCCACACCAAACCCCCAGTGTACCGAGAAACCCACACTAATACCCGGGCGGTAAGTCTGTGCTAGGGTTCCCTATGCTGGCGCGCTTGTTGGAGCTCATGTACTCACGGCCCCCGGAGAGAGAAATGCATTATTATTATTATTATTATTGTTATTATTAGAGCGATAGATAGTCCCAAAAGAACCCAGGGAACTCCGTCCTGCCTCCCGGTGTCTCGCCGGCTGCGCCGACATCAGCCAACCCCTCGCGGGTTAGCCGCTAGCTGGGTCGCTGGTTCCAACACGGTTCACGGTCCTCCGTGTAGTTGCTCCTCCACGCCAATCGCAACCCTCGGCTCACCATAACGCACCTCTTCTCCCTTTATCTTGACCCGCCCCCCTTCTTCTGATTGGTTCCCCACCATGTGGACACCTGAACCAGCCCTAAAAAGTCGGGACACAACAGAACTGATGACAGAAAGGACCACAACACACATGTAACTAAATTAGCAGGGCGCTACACTTGTAACAGTACTTTTACTGTGTGGTAAGAGTACTTTTACTTGTAACAGAGTACCTTTACTGTGTGGTAAGAGTACTTTTACTTGTAACAGAGTACCTTTACTGTGTGGTAAGAGTACTTTTACTTGTAACAGAGTACCTTTACTGTGTGGTAAGAGTACTTTTACTTGTAACAGTACTTTTACTGTGTGGTAAGAGTACTTTTACTTGTAACAGTACTTTTACTGTGTGGTAAGAGTACTTTTACTTGTAACAGTACCTTTACTGTGTGGTAAGAGTACTTTTACTTGTAACAGAGTACCTTTACTGTGTGGTAAGAGTACTTTTACTTGTAACAGAGTACCTTTACTGTGTGGTAAGAGTACTTTTACTTGTAACAGAGTACCTTTACTGTGTGGTAAGAGTACTTTTACTTGTAACAGTACTTTTACTGTGTGGTAAGAGTACTTTTACTTGTAACAGTACCTTTACTGTGTGGTAAGAGTACTTTTACTTGTAACAGAGTACCTTTACTGTGTGGTAAGAGTACTTTTACTTGTAACAGAGTACCTTTACTGTGTGGTAAGAGTACTTTTACTTGTAACAGAGTACCTTTACTGTGTGGTAAGAGTACTTTTACTTGTAACAGAGTACTTTTACTGTGTGGTAAGAGTACTTTTACTTGTAACAGAGTACCTTTACTGTGTGGTAAGAGTACTTTTACTTGTAACAGTACCTTTACTGTGTGGTAAGAGTACTTTTACTTGTAACAGAGTACCTTTACTGTGTGGTAAGAGTACTTGTACATCCTGCTGAACTCTCCTCCGGTCTCCTCTCAGTTGTGGAAGAGTTGCAGGTTCAGATCCTGAAGTTGCTGCTCAATAACAAAGACAAAACTACGGTATGTACAGTTGCTATTGTGTCTGTTAACGTATATTATTGTACATTATTTTAACTATACACTGATTAATGGGTTTTAGGTTTGAATACCTGGGATTAAGATCCACATATTTCCCACAAACGATACATGTGAATCTGGGATTTTGAGCCATGTCATGAATACTGTGTACTAAAGGAAGGAAACAAAAACCTAATTAAAACTCCAGCTGAATTATACTGCAGCCTTTAAATGCAGTGATTGTTGTGTAATATTACTTTTCAGCTATCAGACCTGGGCCACATTCCTCGTACCTGGCTAACTGAGTTAGCCGAATAATGTTCAGGATAAGATTAAATAAATCAGGCTTTTCGGTTCCACAAAGCAAGTTTTGCAAAATCACCATAGCAACATATCCAAAAACATGGACCTGCTCCAGCGCAGGCTAACTTAAGTTAGCTGGATAAGCTGGCAGCTCCTTTTCTCAGATATCCCATTAATGAAGGAGTGATATTAGTTAGATTAATGTTTCATAGAGAGTTCTTATGACGTCATGATGACTTCCTATAGAGTGATATTAGTTATATTAATGTTTCATAAAGAGTTCTTATGACATCATGATGACTTCCTATAGAGTGATATTAGTTATATTAATGTTTCATAAAGAGTTCTTATGACATCATGATGACTTCCTATTGAGTGATATTAGTTATATTAATGTTTCATAAAGAGTTCTTATGACATCATGATGACTTCCTATAGAGTGATATTAGTTATATTAATGTTTCATAAAGAGTTCTTATGACATCATGATGACTTCCTATAGAGTGATATTAGTTATATTATTGTTTCATAAAGAGTTCTTATGACATCATGATGACTTCCTATAGAGTGATATTAGTTATATTAATGTTTCATAGAGAGTTCTTATGACATCATGATGACTTCCTATAGAGTGATATTAGTTATATTAATGTTTCATAGAGAGTTCTTATGACATCATGATGACTTCCTATTGAGTGATATTAGTTATATTAATGTTTCATAGAGAGTTCTTATGACATCATGATGACTTCCTATTGAGTGATATTAGTTATATTAATGTTTCATAGAGAGTTCTTATGACATCATGATGACTTCCTATAGAGTGATATTAGTTATATTAATGTTTCATAGAGAGTTCTTATGACATCATGATGACTTCCTATAGAGTGATATTAGTTATATTAATGTTTCACAGAGAGTTCTTATGACATCATGATGACTTCCTATTGAGTGATATTAGTTATATTAATGTTTCATAAAGAGTTCTTATGACATCATGATGACTTCCTATTGAGTGATATTAGTTATATTAATGTTTCATAAAGAGTTCTTATGACATCATGATGACTTCCTATTGAGTGATATTAGTTATATTAATGTTTCATAAAGAGTTCTTATGACATCATGATGACTTCCTATAGAGTGATATTAGTTATATTAATGTTTCATAGAGAGTTCTTATGACATCATGATGACTTCCTATAGAGTGATATTAGTTATATTAATGTTTCATAGAGAGTTCTTATGACGTCATGATGACTTCCTATTGAGTGATATTAGTTATATTATTGTTTCATAAAGAGTTCTTATGATGTCATGATGACTTCCTATTGAGTGATATTAGTTATATTAATGTTTCATAGAGAGTTCTTATGACATCATGATGACTTCCTATAGAGTGATATTAGTTATATTAATGTTTCATAGAGAGTTCTTATGATGTCATGATGACTTCCTATTGAGTGATATTAGTTATATTAATGTTTCACAGAGAGTTCTTATGATGTCATGATGACTTCCTATTGAGTGATATTAGTTATATTAATGTTTCACAGAGAGTTCTTATGATGTCATGATGACTTCCTATTGAGTGATATTAGTTATATTAATGTTTCATAGAGAGTTCTTATGACGTCATGATGACTTCCTATAGAGTGATATTAGTTATATTAATGTTTCATAAAGAGTTCTTATGACGTCATGATGACTTCCTATAGAGTGATATTAGTTATATTAATGTTTCATAAAGAGTTCTTATGACGTCATGATGACTTCCTATAGAGTGATATTAGTTATATTAATGTTTCATAAAGAGTTCTTATGACGTCATGATGACTTCCTATTGAGTGATATTAGTTATATTAATGTTTCATAAAGAGTTATATGACGTCATGATGACTTCCTATAGAGTGATATTAGTTATATTAATGTTTCATAAAGAGTTCTTATGACGTCATGATGACTTCCTATTGACTGATATTAGTTATATTAATGTTTCATAAAGAGTTCTTATGACGTCATGATGACTTCCTATTGAGTGATATTAGTTATATTAATGTTTCATAGAGAGTTCTTATGACGTCATGATGACTTCCTATTGAGTGATATTAGTTATATTAATGTTTCATAAAGAGTTATATGACGTCATGATGACTTCCTATAGAGTGATATTAGTTATATTAATGTTTCATAAAGAGTTCTTATGACGTCATGATGACTTCCTATTGAGTGATATTAGTTATATTAATGTTTCATAAAGAGTTCTTATGATGTCATGATGACTTCCTATTGAGTGATATTAGTTATATTAATGTTTCATAAAGAGTTATATGACGTCATGATGACTTCCTATTGACTGATATTAGTTATATTAATGTTTCATAGAGAGTTCTTATGACGTCATGATGACTTCCTATAGAGTGATATTAGTTATATTAATGTTTCATAAAGAGTTCTTATGACATCATGATGACTTCCTATAGAGTGATATTAGTTATATTAATGTTTCATAAAGAGTTCTTATGACGTCATGATGACTTCCTATTGAGTGATATTAGTTATATTAATGTTTCATAAAGAGTTATATGACGTCATGATGACTTCCTATAGAGTGATATTAGTTATATTAATGTTTCATAAAGAGTTCTTATGACGTCATGATGACTTCCTATTGACTGATATTAGTTATATTAATGTTTCATAAAGAGTTCTTATGACGTCATGATGACTTCCTATTGAGTGATATTAGTTATATTAATGTTTCATAAAGAGTTATATGACGTCATGATGACTTCCTATAGAGTGATATTAGTTATATTAATGTTTCATAAAGAGTTCTTATGACGTCATGATGACTTCCTATTGACTGATATTAGTTATATTAATGTTTCATAAAGAGTTCTTATGACGTCATGATGACTTCCTATACGAGCGCTATCCATTCTGCCCACAAGGAATCATTTATTTAGTCCTTCTCGAGCCATCAAATCTGCCTCTGGCCCAAACGAGGCAGATGTTGTCAATCAAAAGGCTTTCACAGCATTAATGTGCAGGTACTTATGACGTAATTTTAGTTAAATTACATTGAAAACAATCATATGTCTTTGACAATAGGGGCCATGGACCTTGCACTTGCCTGCTGTAGGCTAATCATGTACTGTACAATACCCATATAGTGTACAATACTCATATACTGTACAATACCCATATACTGTACAATACCCATATAGTGTACAATACCATATACTGTACAATACCCATATACTGTACAATACCCATATAGTGTACAATACTCATGTACTGTACGATAACGTGTACTGTACAATACCCATATTGTGTGTGTGTGTATATGTATGTATGTATGTATATATGTATGTATATATATATATGTATGTATATATATGTGTATATGTGTATATATGTATGTATATATATGTATATATATATATATATATTCTATGTATGTATGTATATATGTATGTATATATATGTATATATATATATATATGTGTGTGTATATATACGTATGTATATATATATGTATGTATATATATATATATGTACTGTACAACACTCATGTGTTGTCTGACCGTGAATCATTGTGTCTGTTTTGATGATGAAAATAAGTGCAGAGCTTTAAATCTAATAAAATTGTTATGAGTTGTCCTCCATGTGTCTCTCAGGGAGAAGCCTCTCGCTACATCTTCCTCAATAAGTTCCGGAAGTTTCTCCAAGAAAATGCCAGCAACAGAGGGGTAAGAAAATATGTACTCTAAGTTCACACAATAACTACTAATCTAATTACTCATACGTATTGTTTATTAAACTAATAACAAGCGTGTGATCACATTTGGCTTGACAGATTTCATTTTCATTCTATTCTTATAGGATAAACTTTTGATTATTTATTCTGTTTAAGTTTCACTATGTATCGGTACTTATGCTGCTGCATTTCTCCCTCTGGGGATCAGTAAAGGTTTATATTGGATAAAAACTACAGCTAAGTTATTGATGTGTGTTGTGTAATGCTGTTAAAGATGTATCAGATTTTCAAACCTGTTGTTGAAACATTTCAACAATATTTTGTGTGTGTGTGTGTGTGTGTGTGTGTGTGTGTGTGTGCAGCACCCTACAGCTCTGTGCCCTCCTGAGTACATGGTGTGTTTCCTCCACCGCCTCATCACGGCCGTGAGGGCCAGCTGGGACGACGGCCGCCGGAAGAGCCCGAGCAGCATCGGCAGCGAAGGTACAACCTCCTGGTTTTATTGTTGTGAACACTGGTTTTAGAACTGTGAGGAATCCAAAAGGTTTGGCTTTTACCAGTTAATAACTGTATGCGACAGTCACGTCGTTGCCAATTTCCAAAAGAATTCAGGTGCATGACAAAGCTTTGAATTAATTAATATTATTGTTTTTTTTTATTATTTTTTTTTCAAATATTTTAAGAATGTAAGAGAACGCGCAGAGCATAGAACACAATACATTAAACAAGTTAAGAAAAGAAAAAATACACAACAAATTAAATAAAATTAAGTAAATAAATAATTTCCTCCACCCAAAACAATAAAACAAATTAAAATTAAAAATGTGAACATTTACAAATTTGAACATTAAAAAATGGGACATTAAAAAATGGGAACATTAAAAAATGGTTAAAAGTTGGTGTATAGGGTGACGCAGCACAAAGACATACTGCAATGACACAGTATGTATTGTATTGATCCAAATAGTTAGTCCTATGGTACTGTTAGGGTTGGACCCATGTACTCCAAATATGGCTCTTTCTGAGACTATCGAATGAAACCTTTGAATGAGTCCAATGATCTAAACACAAAGAAGCGATCCGGCTGTTCTGCACCAATCGTGCCGTCGTCTTTCTCCAGAGGCCTACGTCCCCCCCCAGCTCTTCTACAACGGGAAGGTGGACTACTTTGACCTGCAGCGACTAGGGGGGCTCCTGTCCCACCTGAAGAAAACACTCAAAGGTTGGTACTCTCCGAGTTTGAGTCTGATCGCTTGTATACTGACCCAAAATCACACACGCATACAAAGACGTTCAGTATACACGATGGAAGTAATTATATACAGAGCAGCAGCAGATTGGAAATACAGACGGACATATTGGACACAACGTGCTGCTTGATCCAAATAAATGTTAAGAAAAAAACTTTATTAATTTCGTCATATAATATTTTTTTACATACATACAGAAAATGTGTCTGCTGCATTTAACCCATCCGTAGCAATATAGGAGTGATGGACTGCTGTGAAGCGATCCGGAGAGCAACTGGGGGTTCAGTGTCTTGCTCAAGGGCACTCCGACATGCAAACTATGGGGAAGTCCAGGGAAACGAACCGGCTCTCCCCATGAGCCACATCCAAAAATATTCAGTTTAAATTATTGATCTGATGTGTGTAAGAGGTACTTATCCATAGTCGGTGTACCGGCACAGCGATCTATTTTAGCCAAAGAAAACACAATAAAGATAAATCCAAGTTCACTACTATTATTATTAATATTATTATTATTATTACATCTCAGAGGTAAATATTGTACTTTTTACTACACTACATTTGATGATTCTGATCAAAGTTATTTTGTGCTTGTTAAAGATCAGCGTTATTTTCAATGTTACGATCCATTTACAACCACAGAGGCCGTTTTCAGCTACATGGCGTTAGGAGAACTGTCGCTGAGCTCCACCAGAGGGAGCAATTTGACATGTTGATAAAAAGGAATATTTGTATAGTTTTATTTCGTTGTTTTTCTATTTTCTCCCCTGATCTGGTTTATTGACGCTCTTTTTAAATGCATAAACCTGTGGAATATTGAAGCTGAAGATTTTTTAAATAATAAGAATAATTGTTGCATTAACCCATCCTTATTAAGGAGCAGTGGGCTGCTCTGCAGCGCCCGGGGAGCAACTGGGGGTTCTTGCTCAAGGGCACTTCGACATGAACTTTGGGGAGATCATGTATCTTTAATGGGTTTCATGGGTCAGGAGGCAGTCAGCTTACTCAGGAGACTGGCATGTTGTAAATCTTAAATTAAGAAAAATATAAATGCACAGGATGAAGATTTCTGTCTTCTCTTGCCGGCGTCGGCAGGTGTGTAATGTGGATTGATCATCCCTCAGCAGACTCGCTGGACGAGCAACATGCTGCTCATTCGGTGTCAAAGGAGGCCGATCAGAGCGGCCGGAATCAATTACCTGCGATACGGGCTCATTCTTTTTGTTCTTCATTCAGAGGAGTCCTTTAAAAGTCACTCCTCTGAACACACTGAGGAACTTCACAGCTGAGGACATCCACAAAGTCTGTTCCCCATCAGCTGGAGGCTTTCAAACCGTTACAGCACAATGATCAATGATTAATGGGGAAAATAATCTGACCATTTTATTGATGAATTAAATGCATTGAAGTAATTATTTATACAGTTAACACGACCTACAAACAATTACAAAGAGATGCAAAATATAACAAAGAAACACAAACTGTACAAAGATAACCATAAAAGAAAAATAATACAAAAACAAGCAAACTAAAGAAGATTAAGAGACTTAAAAGATGCACAAAATTAGCAAAGGAAAGATGCAGAAAGACAACAACAACAAGAGAGACTCTGCATATAAAAACTGTGTTCACCTGCTGAACTTTCACTCTTCATTCTTCCCACCTTTCGCCACCTTTTATTTCCTTCTTTCTGTCCCCCCTTCCCCTTCCTCTTCCTCCATCAATCCCTCTTTTTATCCCCTCATCAGTATTTGTGTCCAGGCAGCAACTCTCTACCTGCTTTAATCAGGGCTTAATTCACAGCCATTGTTTAGTTCATCACCCACTCGCTGCTCTCGTGACGTGTCATCGGTCGTTAACCAAGCATGACCTCCATTTATTGATAAGCTGACCAATCAATTTGATTGAAGTGCGCGGCAGGGCTTTTCCAATCGGCATGCAGCTTACGTGAGGAGGAAGGAAGCGCTTCTGTTAGCATCGTAGCTTAACATCAGTCTAGACGGAAACAATGCACCAGTGGATGCACGGTGATGAAAGTGTCAGGATGAGTTTCATCTAGCGCTGTCATCAGGTCTTCATATCTTCATATCTCTGACGTCGAACATTAATAAAAGTCCATAAATCCACTTAGAAATCACAGTGGTCAGTTTTTGTTGTGTTATCTGAGGCACACTGATGCAACGGTGGTTCAGACCTGAGCTTTTCTTCTGGGATCAAACTGTTGTTTTAATGTGGTGAATGTTTTCTTTTTCTTTTTTTGTTTTAGATGACTTGGCCAGTAAAGCCAACATCATCATCGACCCTGCAGAGATCCAGGCCACGGCCATGGATGACCTGGATGAGGACGAGGAGAGCGGAGCAGCTCAGGTTTCCTGCTTCCATTTTCTATGTGTATTTATGTGTGCGTACAATGTGTATGTATATTATTACGGTTGTCTCTGAAGTAAACAATCATCCGAACGGGCTGTAATTAACACGACAAAATCAGCAACAGGATAACAAATCATAATAAACGTTATTCATAATACATTTTTCAAAACAAAACTGTTCTACACGCTCAACATTGGTTTACATGTCTGTCTCTGGTTTCTGTCCAGGACTTAAGTAACTGTGTCCACAATTAGAAATGTAAAAACTGAAATATAGATAATAATAATAATAGAAAAAAAAAATTCGAACAATGTTTTGAAAAGATGACTTTTGTCTTCAATAACAATAATAAACAATTAATTTTCTTCAAGAGGGTTAGGGTTATTCAAGAATATGTTGTAGTTTTTAGACAAATATATAGAAACTAATAAGCGGAAAACGCATGTTGGAGTTCATAATAAAAAACTAATTAATTCTGTGTGTCTTTGATGACAGAGGCCGTTTGGTGCGGCGGCGATGGGCGGGGCTCTGGCGAGGCCCAGCTGGTTGAGCTCTCCCACTCTGGGCCGAGCCAATCGCTTCCTGAGCACGGCCGCCGTCAGCCTCATGACCCCCAGACGACCCCTCACGCAGCCGGAGAAAGTCAAGGTCCGCACCCTCGCAGTGGAGCAGAGGACTGAGGAGGACAGTGAGTCATTAAACAAGTAAAAGAGTCGTCCACCGGTTGAGAGTTGAGACGGTAGATGTGAACGATCCTAGTTGATGTGGCTGATAGTTGTGTTCAGCCTGATGACATCACTGTGACATCATCAGGGGCGTATTCTCCCTTGTGGCCCTACAGGCCACAGAGGAACCTGACTATGTTTGACTTGTGTAGAAAGCCTTATTTAAGTCAGTGTGATTTATATTATTTATTTATTATTGTCCCGAGCAGATGGGTACAAAAACAAATCCCCCCGCCCTTTTTTTCTCTCTCTTCAACCTGAAGTCGAGGGAAGCTATGGTAACGACGGCCTGTTGCTGGGGCGACCGCTGGAGGAGCCCAATCAGCCAATCGCGGACAAGTCCCTGCTGGAGATTGTCGATGGTATCGTGATGATGTACAACCTGAGCGTCCACCAGCAGCTCGGAAAGGTGAGTTCGTGCTCAGAGTTTTATTTGCATCTCAAACTAGTCCAAATCTCAACATCTTTGTTCCAAGTATTTGAATATATTGTTATAAATATGCACACCGACTATGCTCTTATGGTTGAAACCTAGTGGCTGCAATTGAATTGTGCTCTTGGCTGATCTGGAGTCAGGTGACTTATACGGAGCTCCCTTTTGTCCTCAACGACGCCCGCCTCCCCGACCCCTCCCATTAGAACCAATTTCTTCCGACTTTTGGAGAGACTAGTATTGATGAAGAGTAGCCGTTACCCTTTCAATTAGTCTGTGAACCTTTAAATGCTTTAAATTGCTGTCATTCACATAGACCGGCCTTGCATGTAAACAGTCATTCACTAATGTTTACTGGAGTTTTACGGCACTCTTACACTTAATCATGACAATAGTCAGCACACACACAGCCGTTAGTTACTCTTCAAGTATCTTTTAGTTGTTGTTTTTTCCTCGGAGAAGCGAGACAATCTTGGCGAGAGTTCCACTGCTCGGCCTCTCTTTTAATGACATTCAGCCACGCCAGCTGCTTCTGACTCGCTTTTCCTTTCAAGCTGTCCAGAGATTATCAGCCTGCCGCTCCGTCCATGTCGAGGTGTCCGCGGGCGAATCACAAATTGCTACGAATGGTTAGTGAGAGTCCTGATGGGCCGGTGGCACCTGCACTAGAAGATCGCCGTACAAGTCCATTCACCTCCATCAAATTCTTCGTGCTTATCAAAGTCGTTTCGTCTACTTTGGATGTGAGAAAATGAGACGTGTATACAGACAGGAGTGTGTGTGTGTGTGTGTGAAGAAAAAGGGTTTTTTATTTCTCTTTAGGGTCCTAACAAGACGCTTTTAAGTGGACGCACAATGACGGCGAGGTTTAGCTGCTGTCATCTTCAGCTCAACACTTCAATCAGTTTCTAAAAATGTTGTCCCCTAAAAGTCATCTGTATGTAAAACATGCGGCTGTTTGAACCGGTTCCCCGTGACACCGGTGACGGACCTTTTACGGTCTTGATTTCAGGGTTAGGGTTAGGGTAACGACTGGTTATAAATCTTTATCAACCCCCCTGTGGGGCCAAAGGACCCTCTTCATCTGACATTCACTGCAGGCGTGCTCGTGAATAATGTGTTTGTACTCTTTCCGGTTTCATTGGATTTGTTGTGGTTTAAATATGAAGCAGGTTCTTTTTTTTTTTTAAATGAATCTTTCTGATTCACCCGCTGACCGATGATGACGCTTCTCCTCCTCCCCGCTGTCTGTGATTGTCATCTCTTTTTTAACCCTCATGGTTTGAGTCTGAGATTGTTCCGACCTATTCGCCTGTTATTGTCACGTCCTTTTCTAATTAAAAAAATACAACCCACCAGATCTGAACGTGGCCACAGCCTTCAGAGCTTTGTGTTGTGAGATTCTTTTTTTTATGATATAGGTTTTTGGATTAGTCATTATCTCGGCAGATTGGGATGGGCTGTTTCTGCAATATATGGATCAATATATGAGCAACATGCTTGGCGAAGAAGGTTTTTACTTCAAAGGGATTATGGTTATGGACCGTTTGGATATTTCCCCCCTTTCTCGGGCGTCTCCTCACTTGGATTGCAGCAATAATTCCTGTGTGTCGACACAGTGTCACTGTGACCATCATGAAGCTAAATTATAAATAAACCTAAAGAGAAACATCCGCTCTGTAAAAAGGATCCGTCTGTGTTCCTCTTGCAGATGGTGGTGGTTTCAGATGACGTCCATGAATACGCCGTCGCACTGAAGGACACCGAGGAGAAGATCGCACGATGCCCTGCAAGAGTAAGCGCGTGCGTGTGTCTGCGTGTGTCTGTCAAAACATTTCTAAATATTTAATGCTTAAATATGCCTGTGGGCTCGTTATGAAGTCAAGCGTGATTTATTTTTGTTTTGTTGGCGCTCGAGTCCCAGATAATTGGCCGTGCTCCGGTCAACACGCCCGTCAGCTTGTTGCGATAGCTTGTCTCGTTTCGAGTGTCACCGGCAAACTTAACCGTAACTTCACCAGAGTTGTACAGTAATCCGTCTGACTGAAGTTGGGGTGGAAGAAATTACTTTCCAGCATCTGTTGTGTTTGGCCAAATAAAGTTGTACGAGTGCAACAGAGCCAGACACTTTTTATGACGATGCAAATCGGATTCCAAATAAACTTTCGTTTAAAACGGCACATTTTTCATACTGTACAAGGGAGCCGTATTAATCACTCTTATAAACAAATAATAGTAGGGGCAGTGAAGCAGCCGGGAAAACAAAAAGGGGAATTTAACAAGCAACGGTGTCGGTCAATGATTTGAATGACGTCAAATCAATCCGCCTTGAGCCCGAGAGACCTATAAATATATGATAAATTATATATCATTAAATATATGATATAAATGATGTGAATACACATGACATATAACCAATGTTACACACAAGTTAGTTGCACACAAAAATTGCGTTTTACAAAATGGCGACTCGTTTTAGGAGTGGCTGGAAGAAGAAAAGTAAAAAATCTCAAATAAATAAATCAACACTTACCTTGGGAGGACCCTGCTCTACCTTTACACCACAGAGGATCGGCGGTTCGAACCCCCGGCTCCGCCAGTCCATGTCGAGACACCCAAAATTGCAAGCAAAAGTGTGTGAATGGATAGGAGTGGTTAGTTTTGGGCATGTGGCAATATAATTGGGTGTGAATGACGACGTGTCGTGCAAAAAGCACTTCTGCAGCTTTCGTGGCAGCAAAAGCAGCGCATTCCTTTTTATGAATTCATCCCACAACGCCTTCTGTCGACGCTCGACGTCCTCCACTGTCCTCGGTGACAGAAACAGCATGTGTCGCGGGGACGGCCACGGAGTCAGCTGGTGATACGATGATGCTGTTTTCTGTCCTTCAGAGACCAGACATCCTAGACGAGCTCCAGAAAAGCCAGAAGGTATTCGCGGAGAAACTGAACCACCTCTGCAGGAGACTGGCATGGATCAACGCCACCATCTACTCCAAGGTGACAAGCCTGTCACATTTTTGGCTTTTGTTTCAAAAAGTCAAGTTTTTCTATCTTTTCACATGTTTTCTGATCTTTGTCTTTGGCTTGTTTGACCTTTTCTAGTTTTTACCACGACTAACGCCGGTGCAGAGGCATTATGTTTTAGTACGGACCATTCTTGGGAAGACAATATCTTAGGAACTCCTGGAGGGAACTTTTCTTTCAGTTTTGGCACCAACATCCACCTGCACTCAAAGATGAACTGATGACAATTTAGTGGTCTCAGGTCACTGTGACCTCACACAGACTCCTCTGGTTGTCTAGAAGTCTATGCTTCATGTGTTAAAGCTGCATTATCTCTACTGACCACCAGGGGGTGACTCCTCTGGTTGTATAGAAGTCTATGCTTCATGTGTTAAAGCTGCATTCTCTCTCCTGACCACCAGGGGGCGACTCCTCTGGTTGTATAGAAGTCTATGTTTCATGTGTTAAAGCTGCATTCTCTCTCCTGACCACCAGGGGGCGACTCCTCTGGTTGTCTAGAAGTCTATGCTTCATGTGTTAAAGCTGCATTATCTCTACTGACCACCAGGGGGCGACTCCTCTGGTTGTATAGAAGTCTATGCTTCATGTGTTAGAGCTGCATTCTCTCTAATGTCCACCAGGGGGCGACTCCTCTGGTTGTATAGAAGTCTATGCTTCATGTGTTAAAGCTGCATTCTCTCTACTGACCACCAGGAGGCGACTCCTCTGGTTGTATAGAAGTCTCTGTGTCATGTGTTAAAGCTGCATTCTCTCCTGACCACCAGGGGGCCACTCCTCTGGTTGTATAGAAGTCTCTGTCATGTGTTAAAGCTGCATTCTCTCTACTGACCACCAGGGGGCCGCGACTCTGGTTGTATAGAAGTCTCTGCGTCATGTGTTAAAGCTACATTATCTCTACTGACCATCAGGGGGCGGCGACTCTGGTTGTATAGAAGTCTATGCGTCATGTGTTAAAGCTACATTCTCTCTCCTGACCACCAGGGGGCGACTCCTCTGGTTGTATAGAAGTCTCTATGTCATAGCTGCATTCTCTCTACTGACCGCCAGGGGGCTGCGACTATGGTTGTATAGAAGTCTCTGCGTCATGTGTTAAAGTTACATTCTCTCTCCTGACCACCAGGGGGTGACTCCTCTGGTTGTATAGAAGTCTATGCTTCATGTGTTTAAGCTGCATTCCCTCTCCTGACCACCAGGGGGCGACTCCTCTGGTTGTATAGAAGTCTATGCATCATGTGTTAAAGCTGCATTCTCTCTCCTGACCACCAGGGGGCGACTCCTCTGGTTGTATAGAAGTCTATGCATCATGTGTTAAAGCTGCATTCTCTTTCCTGACCACCAGGGGGCGACTCCTCTGGTTGTATAGAAGTCTATATAAATGACTCTACTTCTCTTGATGTATTCCCTCAGTAAACATTGTAAACATTAGTTTTTGGTCTCAATCTCTAGTTTCAAGTCTTCTTCAATACAGAATGATGTTCATTTAATAAATGATGATCATTTAGAGTCAAACAGACCATAAAGTAGGATATGATTTAGGGCGGGGCTACAAGATGATTGACAGGTCGACACCAGAGTCGTATACGGAGTCTCTACGTCACTCCTCCACATTCCAAATATAGTCCCTTCAGTGTTTTAAAACAATGTAGTTGCACAAACATGTAGTTTATTTATATTTAGATAGTAATGTTTGCAGAGAGAAATAAGGTTTTGCTCCAGAATCTGCATGTAGCAGCATAAGCCTCAGAGAGAGCAAGAGAGATAGATTTTGGACGGACATGGATATAAACCCTCCGAAACTCTTCTCATTGCTTCACTTACTCTAGTTGTAGATTGTTGTTGTGTGGACTTCAGGGAGACCAGCGGGAAGCTAATGTGGAATAAAGACTAACAGTGGCCCTCTGTGTCCGTCCGTCCAGGAGAAGATGCTGGACGTGTACTGGCTGCTGTGTGTTTGCATTCGGACCATCGAACATGCCGACAACACCGGCTCTTTGTTCGCCTTCGCCCCGGAGTTCTACCTCAGCGTTGCCATGAACGCCTACAGCGCACTCAAGAACTACTTCAGCCCTGCCAACAGCATGGAGGAACTACCAAGTAGAAAACACTCACCTAAACAACTCCCTGATTTCTCAGTATCAAAGTAACCAAGTAATGGATGCGCGTACATCCACGTGTACGCTAATCGATAATTCAGCACACTTCTAGTGGAGACTAGATGTGAACAAATGTAGACTCAAATGAATCCAGACTCGAGTTGTAGCTCACCGCTAACTCAGAGTCCCATGGCGACATTCTACTTCCTATTTATCTCCAAATTTATCGTGCCGAAGACTTTTAAAGTGTAGTTTATCCGGCGAAGTCATTCCCAAAGACTGGGTCGGGACACACGTTTGGAGTCACAGGAGACTTCCTAAGGGACGCAAACTTTATTTTAAGAATATGCATTTATTTGGGCCCATTTATAAAGTATTTAACATGAAATTAACATAAATTCTTTTTTCATCAAATTGGGTCGCAATGGTTTGTCGTCTTTTTAAAAAAGCGGGTCACCAGAAAGAAAAAGGTTTGGTGAACTCTGCCCCACCATATATGACAAATAATAGAAGTGACAAAAGCCATTAATGTCATTCTATTCACACATTTTTTCTTCTTTTTCGCCCTCAGGCTATGAAGAAACCCTGACGCAACTTGCCGCCATCCTCGCCAAGCACTTTGCTGATCCACGTATAGTTGGAACAGGTAACAGACACACACACACACACACACACACACACAGACACACACAGCCAGACACACACACACACACACACACACAGACACACACACACACACACAGACACACAGGCACACACAGCCAGACACACACACACACACACACACACACAGACACACACAACCAGACACACACACACACACACACACACACAGACACAGACACACACAGACACACACACAGACACACACACACAGACACACAGACACACACAGCCAGACACACACACACACACACACACACACAGACACACACACAGACACACACACACAGACACACACACAGACACACACACACACACACACACACACACAGACACACAGACACACACAGCCAGACACACACACACACACACACACACACACACACAGACATTTGATGGTGTTCCTGTGATAAATGTCAACAGAAGAAAATGAAGAAGAAGAAGAATTGGTTGAATGAATTTCTTTGTGTTTGAAATAAACTAAAACAATCTTCGTCCTCTCAGACATCAAAGACTCTCTGATGCAGGCCCTCGCCAGCTACGTCTGTTACCCACAATCCCTTAGGGCAGTGGAGAGGATCCCAGAGGAACAGTGAGTGCTTATTGGTTTAAAACTGTACCCTTTTATCTTTACCATGGGTAAGAAGGATCTTTTGGGGTTTGGTCTCGTTCATACTTTTCTTCATTCTTAATATTCTTATTAGTAAATGTTTTATATATAGTGTGTGAAAGGTCAGATAGGATTTACCAAAAGTCACACAGCAACACACACAAACTGACATCTCGTGTTCTACAAGGTAAAAATCACAGTTTTGAATCTGTTGAAGACAATATTACAGTTAATATAATTATAATATACTTTGCTCTGAGATCCGTTTGATTGTTTCATATGTTTTGTTTTTATCTGATCTATTTTAAATTTACTATGAAATATAAATAATGTAATTAGGAGGGGGGGGGGGGGGGGGGGTCCGATTCATTACGATATGTTTACGGAGAAGAGAGCCCGTAACGTGATGTCAGGATAGATAGATAGATAGATAGATAGATACTTTATTAATCCCAAAGGGGAAATTTAGATAAATAGTAGATGATGATGTCACGTTTCGTTTCAGACGCGTCGCCATGATGAGAAACCTGCTGGCTCCGTATGAACAGAGACCCTGGGCCCAGACCAACTGGATCCTAGTCCGACTGTGGAGGGTGAGAACACACACACACCTATACACACACACCTGCACACGCATACGCACACCTACACACACACCTACATACAGACATACCTACACACACCTAGACACACACACACACCTACACACACACTCACAATTACATACACACATACCTACACACAAAGACACACACTTACGAGCACTTACACACACACATACACGACGTAGCAAAACAAGCTATTTGTTGTATTTGAGCAGAAAGACAGACGTTTATTTATCGCAGTATTGAATGTTTTCTGTATATCGTGCAGTCGGTAAAAGGGAAGTACACATACTGTACTTAGAAAGTACTGTAACATTTTGACATGATAGCACTGATAGTCATTTTTTTATTTATTGCTATTTTATATTTCACAGATTAGTAACAGAACATATAATACATTGATGAAGGATTATGTAGTATTCTGGATTAAACTACCCAGAAGTATAACATTTAAATTTAAAATGAGCTCCACCGTTACCAGCTGCAACTTCAAAGTGATCAACACATTAATGCATCAATAATTAATAATAATAACAATAATACAATGTATTATTATGTATATTATTATTTTGGTCCTTTCAGAATATTTTGATGCACCATGATGTTACTGTATTAAAACAAACAAACTTGTTTGTAACCTGCTGTCTGTCTGTCTGCCTGCCTGCCTGTCTGCCTGTCTGTCTGCCTGCCTGTCTGTCTGTCTGTCTGTCTGCCTGTCTGTCTGTCTGCCTGCCTGTCTGCCTGTCTGTCTGCCTGTCTCTCTGTCTGCCTGTCTGTCTGTCTGTCTGCCTGCCTGTCTGTCTGTCTGCCTGTCTGTCTGTCTGTCTGTCTGTCTGTCTGTCTGTCTGCCTGTCTGTCTGTCTCTCTGTCTGTCTGTCTATGTTTCAGGGGTGTGGTTTTGGCTACAGATACACTCGTCTTCCTCACCTGCTGAAGACCAAACCTGAGGACGCCAACCTGCCCAGTCTGCAGAGTAGGTGATCTCTGTCTGTCTGTGGGATCACTTCACTTTACTTTACTTCACCTCACATTACTTTACTTTACTTTACTTTACTTCACCTCACTTTACTTTACTTTACCTCACATTACTTTACTTTACCTCACATTACTTTACTTTACTTTACTTTACTTCACCTCACCTCACTTTACTTTACTTTACTTTACTTTACTTTACTTTACTTCACCTCACTTTACTTTACTTTACTTTACTTTACTTCACCTCACTTTACTTTACTTTACCTCACATTACTTTACTTTACCTCACATTACTTTACTTTACTTTACTTCACCTCACTTTACTTTACTTTACCTCACATTACTTTACTTTACCTCACATTACTTTACTTTACTTTACTTTACTTTACTTCACCTCACTTTACTTTACTTTACTTTACTTTACTTTACTTTACTTTACTTCACTTTACTTCACCTCACCTCACCTCACCTCACTTTACTTTACTTTACTTTACTTCAACTCACATTACTTTACTTTACTTCACCTCACTTTACTTTACTTTACTTTACCTCACATTACTTTACTTTACTTTACTTCACCTCACATTACTTTACTTTACTTTACTTTACCTCACTTTACTTTACTTTACTTTACTTTACTTTACTTCACCTCACTTTACTTTACTTTACTTTACTTCACCTCACTTTACTTTACTTTACTTCACCTCACTTTACATTACTTTACTTTACTTTACCTCACATTACTTTACTTTACTTCACCTCACTTTACTTTACTTCACCTCACTTTACTTTACTTTACTTTACTTTACTTTACCTCACATTACTTTACTTTACTTTACTTCACCTCACATTACTTTACTTTACTTTACTTTACTTCACCTCACCTCACTTTACTTTACTTTACTTTACTTTACTTTACTTTACTTCACTTTACTTCACCTCACCTCACTTTACTTTACTTTACTTCACCTCACCTCACTTTACTTTACTTTACTTTACTTTACTTTACTTTACTTCACTTTACTTCACCTCACCTCACTTTACTTTACTTTACTTTACTTCACCTCACTTTACTTTACTTTACTTTACTTCACCTCACCTAACTTTACTTTACTTTACTTTACTTCACCTCACCTCACTTTACTTTACTTTACCTCACTTTACTTTACTTTACTTTACCTCACTTTACTTTACTTTGCCTCACTTTACTTTACTTCACCTCACCTCACCTCACCTCACCTCACCTCACTTTACTTTACTTCACTTCACTTCACCTCACATTACTTTACTTCACCTCACATTACTTTACTTCACCTCACATTACTTTACTTCACCTCACATTACTTTACTTCACCTCACATTACTTTACTTTACTTCACTTTACTTTACTTTACTTTACTTTACCTCACTTTACTTTACTTTGCCTCACTTTACTTTACTTCACCTCACCTCACCTCACCTCACCTCACCTCACTTTACTTTACTTTACTTCACCTCACCTCACTTTACTTTACTTTACTTCACTTCACTTCACCTCACATTACTTTACTTCACCTCACATTACTTTACTTCACTTTACTTTACTTTACTTTACTTTACCTCACTTTACTTTACTTTACCTCACCTCACTTTACTTTACTTTTACTTCACCTCACCTCACTTTACTTTACTTACTTTACTTCACCTCTCCCCACTTTACTTTACTTTACTTTACTTTACTTTACTTTTACTTTTACTTTTACGTCACCTCACCCCACTTTACTTTACTTTATTTTACTTCACCTCACTTTATTTTACTTTACTTTTACTTTTACTTTTATGTCACCTCACCTCACTTTACTTTATTTTACTTTACTTTTACTTTTACTTTTACTTCACCTCACCTCACTTTACTTTACTTCACCTCACCCCACTTTACTTTATTTTACTTCACCTAACTTTACTTTACTTTTACGTCACCTCACCTGACTTTACTTTACTTTACTTTTACGTCACCTCACCTGACTTTACTTTACTTTACTTTTACGTCACCTCACCTGACTTTACTTCACTTCGCCTCCCTTCACTGTCTTTTCTCTTGTTGCTTCAGTCAGTTTAGTTTTCTATTGTTTACGCGTGTGAAGGTGTATAAATGTCTCGGAGGTGAGTGAAGCTGTTCTGCATGTTTCTGCAGATTGAAACATTTTATTCCAGGAAGCGGGAGGAGAGTCCCTGCTGGGTTTTTCTGACCGCAGCAATAAAATAACAAGAAAATGGGTTCAGGTAATTCAGAAATTAAACGATTCAACAATACAATGAGGAATTGTTGCACTCCGGAGATCAATTCACATACTTCAATCGTGTACTTGGAAAGGTATTTTAACAACATCTAACATATCTTGGTTTATTCTGTATGCAAACCTAAAATAATAACAAATCATCGTTTTACTCGAGCATGCTTTATGGCTTTTATTTAGTATTCGCTCGCGCTCTTTAGTTTGCCTGTTTTGGCCGTCTTAACTGGTTCTCTGCTCTCTCCAGCATGACGACTGACTTTCATCTGTGTGCCTTCTCATCTGCATGCCTTTTCAGGGGATCTGTCCATTGCTAGTTTCCAAAGTAAGTTATTTATCCATCGTTTCTGATTCTGCTCACATCTACATTTGCTGGCTTTTCTTTTCTTTTTCTTCTTTTTGTTTCAGTCCCACTAAAAGATCCTCAGTCTGATTCAGTAGATTTTACATTGTAAATCTAATTTAGATTGTAGATAATATATACAGTATTATAATATATATTCAACTGACACTGTCTAAATATTGTGGTTATATATACATTTCAATGGAGCATATTAAGCTCCATTGAAATCCACAATATGTTTGGCTGTAGACATTTTTCTTACACCTGCTGTTTTATTTTTGCATCTAAAATGAAAAATATTTAATCATTTATTTTTAAATTACACATTGTTAAAAGCTGCTAAAGATGGATCATTCTGTAACAATATCTCTCTCTTACTTGACTTAAACTTCTTCTCTCACTTTAGTATAAATACTGCAATATAAATATACTCCATTGGAGTCCTGCATGTAAGTATTATAGCTTAACAAATATCAAATAAATAAATCTAAAATGCTACTGAAATATTATTGGGCTATTAATACTTTCAGCTCGATTTTAATATGCAAAGAGCATTTTAGATTTAAAATCCTCAAACTGTCACTCCACCTGGCAGATACACAGTAACAAGTACATGAATGTAAATTGCTTCCAAGTGTTGTGTGTGTGTGAGCGTGCCCTCTGTGCTGTCTGCAGGATCACTGACCGTCTTTCATGCCTCACAGGAGCAGATCCGATCCTTGTGGGATGCAGCAGCAGAGGGGGGGAAGAAGGGATTATTAGATTTAGTGAAAGCTTGACTCCCACCGGAGAGCTTCCCCCTCGTCTTCCTCCCCAGCCCTGCTTTGCCCTCTCTCCTTCGTCACCCTGCTCCCGTTAATCCCACCTTCCTCTCAGGGTCGACCATGTTTTCCTCTCCATCTTCTCCCGACTCTCAGTTCAGAAGGGTGGCGATGTGGTGATGGGGGGAGGGGAGGGGGGGGGGGGGAGGGATACTCAAGCCCCGACATGATTGAGTCACGCTGTCGACTTTACCTTCACCTTCTTAGACACTCATCCTCCCTTCGTCTTGCCTTCT
>NC_046970.1:27957722-27972722 GCF_009769545.1 Cyclopterus lumpus | reverse complement strand
CCCGATCCTGGTGGCTGTTACAGGCATCCTGGTGCGAATCCTGGTGGATGGAGACAGACAGGGGTAAGTACACCGTCTCCTATATGAACGGGTGTTTTATTAACCACAATGCACCCGCGCAGGTGTTGTATCTGTTTGGGTGCAACTGGTTTCCTCGGCAAGGAAGTTTCACAATGTTGGATTTCTTCTCGGTGAGTTGGTTGCAGCATTTTGACAACAAAGCGGTTTCTTGTAGTTACAGTATGTCCAGGAGACAGTTGTCAGTAATACTTCATGATACTAATACTTAATAAATACAAAACACTTTACCTTCATCTTGCTAAAGTCCATTTCTTCCCACCACCCCTCCTTGGAGCCTAATTCTTCTACTTGATCAGCCGATCAATCAATTACTGGTATTCACAATAGAAATTCAAATGCGTCTCTTCATCCTGCTGCATACAAGCACCCAGATCATATTCTTGATTCATTATAATAATAATAATAATAATAATACTTCAATTTTATATAGCACTTTTCTAGTTACTCAAAGACGCTTATAATATTATTAATAATAGAATATTATTTTAGTTATATAGGCCCACTGTAGTAGATGCATAACCCAAGTAAAATATATTAAATCAAAACTGACACCGTATAACAAGAAATGTAAATAAAAAAAGGATAAGTTGTAGTATTTGCTGATGTAATGTGAATAAGAGGAGTATTGGTCTGCATGATCTTTCCTGCAGCTGAAAGGCTAGTAAGCGGTTTCTTTAACTAACGAGGTTCAGTAGGCACTTGATGAGGAGAT
Organism: Cyclopterus lumpus; assembly: GCF_009769545.1. Lineage (NCBI taxonomy): Eukaryota > Metazoa > Chordata > Actinopteri > Perciformes > Cyclopteridae > Cyclopterus > Cyclopterus lumpus. The sequence goes on along the minus strand of NC_046970.1, from coordinate 27,971,929 downwards.
GCTAATTGGAGAAACAGATTTCTAGCGGCGCGTTCGAGCCGGCTTTTCATCAACAATTGATTGAGCTTTAATCAACAGGCTGTTCCTCCAGTGACATGAATTCCAAACTCATTACCTCTCAATTACTCTGCTGTCACATGACGCTGTGGAGGCCAACAGGATGTGGATCAGCATGAGAGAAATGCCCCCCCTTTACTTTAAAGCGTGTCCGACTGTACCGCTGTGTGGCGCATTGTGTGGTCAACTGAATAATTGAGTTTCTAACCTCGGAGAAATCACATTTGACCTCCTTTCTCACACTTGACACCTGACTCCAGGGCGCCCCCCACTTCTTATCCACAGTCTGTGGTTAGCAGACACTTGAAAAAAGATCAAGAGATAAAGACCTGGTTCTCTGTGACTGAACCTTGAACCAAAGACCTCTCTGAGTTCCGGTTACACTGGCCGGCTTTCCATCGCATGTGGGCAGTATCTTTTTAAATTAACGACGTTTGGCTTACCTCCGTGTCGCACAGGTGTCCCGAGCTTCCCGCTCATTCTGCCGGATGACGTCATCCGACAGGCCTTAGTTTAATTTCATTACCAGTGTTTTTTTTAGTCATAGAATTCTGCGAAGTTTTCTTTTTTCAAGTTCCTCCAGTGGAAAATAGATTTTTCTCTCATATATTTACACACACACACACATTGACATAACGGGGGCCACAGTGGGGCGTATCACAGGGTGTTGTAGGAGGAAATTGAATTAGTGTCCGACCGACAGGAATCAGATCCGGTGACTGAATCTCAAACTAAAGTGCTCCGACATCTGCAGGATTTCACAGCACATTTATTATAGTTTCACGATGAAAAATATGTGAAAGTAGAAAGAAGTAAAATAAATCAGCTGATATTAGTTATTAGTGGTTAACAAGAGTGTTCCTTATTCAATTGGACTCTCGTCACATGTATCACATACCAAAGCAGCTCCTGGTGACTATAGTCAGCGGCACTCTGCACACCAACAGCCTTTAACCAGCTTTCGTTGCTTGTTCCGTTCACATTCCCCTCACGTTATCAGCCCCCACTTGTTTTAGTATTCTATTTGTTCCCCGGACGCTGCTTCAGGATTTGTATTGATTGCCAACCCCCCCCGCTGGTTAATATGTGCTGTGGCTCAGCAGTTTGTAGTGCTCCTTCTTATCTTTCAGCCTCATTGTGGATGTCTGAGTAACGTCAACGAGTGACTCGCATATTAATGGTTATGAGTAGTTGCGATAGTCTGACCCGCTGCTCCCTTGGCGTCAGTGCACTGCCGGTGCGAGCCGATTCCCTTTCATTCACTCAGCCGGGAGACGTGTGGAGGATGGGTGTTGTGAATGGTAAATGGACTGTACTTGGACTGGCGCTTTTCTAGTCTTCTGACCACTCAAAGCTCTTTAACACTACTTGTCATCATTCGCACCCTGAGGGGAGGGACTAAGGTTCCACCTGCACATCAGGACTATCTAACATTCATACTGTAGCTATGGGAGCAATTTGGCGTTAAGTGATTTGCCCAAAGACACATCGACATGGGCTAGCGGAGCCGGGGATCGAACCGCCGATCCTCTGATTTGAAGGACGACCCTGCTCACTACTGAGTCACAGTCGCCCCTACACAATTGTTGTGTACATATATTTGTGTATGTATATATATTTGTGTGTATATATATATATATATATATATATATATATATATATATATTTATGTGGGTGTATGTATGTGTATATATTTATACTTAAATATATATATATACTGTGTATGTGTGTGTGTGTGTATATATATATATATATATATATATATATATATATATATATATATATATATATATATATACATACATATAATATTATATGCATACATGTGTGTGTTTTATATGTATGTATACAATTGTACAGTATGTGTTTTCACATATATATATATATATATATATATATATGTGTGTATATATGTGTGTATGTATATATATAAAGTGGTAACAGAGAATGAGGCTCAGCTCACATACGGTCTTTTCTTTTTCGGCATATTTAATAAACTCACGCAGCATTAGACTCACTGCCAACGGCTGCTTCCTTATACAGGATTTGTTGTGATAAATAAAGGCTGTGTTGTGTAGAATACTGAAACACACTTTGACCCTTCTAAAATTGTGCTTTAATTATCTTGGTGTAGTAAATCCTGGCGGAGCAGTGGTTGTGGACTTGTTTCACTGATTAATTGAATGGGAGAAGAGCGCTCCTCCTGTGAAACGGCCTCCAGCTGTGTGTTGAACTAATTTCACGTCATGATGCAGCCGGCTTTACTAATAGGTTTGGGCCACTCGTGGGTGTTGAAGTGTTTGAATGTAATACATCAGAGAGGCAATCTTTTTGTTACGCTAGAGCTCCAGTTAACCAATAAAAAATGACTGCACGCCGGTTTGTGTCGGGTTCAAAGTCACAGAAAGCTGTTGCTCTCGTGCCAGATGAGGTGTTTCAGAAGAGCTTCTTTTGGTTGTTTTGCCCTTCTGCAACAACACTGCTTGTTAATGAGCTCTCTGACATGCTGAAGGAATAATGTGACATAAACAACACATCAATTTGATCCTCTGCATTTAAAGTTTTGTATTTCTCTTAAGAACATTTTAAAAACACCTCACAAACTTGCAAAATGCTATCTTTTGTTGGGTTTTTCTGTATATATGCATGTTTTCAGCCCAGTATCATGGCAGTTTATGAAAAAGTCTCAAATTGGTTTAGTGTACAGTGACACGAATTGTCAGTTTTGTTCATGTTCGGGTTTAGTTGCCTGAACCTGACTGTTGGGTTTAGTTGCCTGAACCTAAGTTTATTTTTTAAGTCGTGCCGAGGGACAATTTGTGTCGGTGGTACCTTGTTGATATTTTCCTGTATATTTATGTAACTTAAATAAATAATAGGCTATTAATAAAGCACTTACCGTATAATTGTGTGGTCTGCCGGTACTTATAGGACATTGACACAGTTGGATGCGTGGCCTTGTGTGTGATTTGCATCTCGCCGTGTTTGTACCGCGTGGGCAAAGTGTGTGTTTTCCACAAGACCACCGCTTGAGGCTGTGGGTTCATAATTATTATGGGTCGGTTCTGGTTTGTTCTCTGAAAAAAAAGAAAAGAAAGCGACAATATGCAGTTGTTGCATCGTCTTTGTTGTTCCATGCGAGGGATTCACCGTATGAATTTAAATGTATTGATACAGCATTTTTTGCACATAGCTCATGTACTTCCAAAACCAAGAAAAAACTGCTCACAAAGGTTTAGTTTAATATTTGACTCGCATGCAGGTAGACAGAGGTCCAAACTCATGATGCAACTTTAAGCCAGAGGCAGAAATAGACGGCCGGGGACCGTTGTGTTGTGTTGGGACGTATTGTATGAATCATTTCTACACACAGCGTTGGGTCAGGACAGGATTTCAAAGAATAAAAGTGTTGTTCTTCTATATTTATCTCCTTGATATTAAATCCAGTCTCTAAATACCGTCTGACTTCCTGTCAGTGGCAGCTCAAAGCCGATTGGTTCCCTGCAGAAGATCTTAAAGAACAAATATAACGTTATGTGTTTAAAAAAACTTTTGTTTTAATAGAAAAACAAGATGGAACGATGCATTTGTTTGGGACTTTTTTCAGTGACAACTATATTAATACATCTTATTACATAATTTCATTAATACATATTGCTACATCATTTTCTCCATGTCCATCTCTTCTTGCCACATTAGTTTTGTCAGAAATAAACCCACCAATTCTTATTTTTACAATCTCTTTATTAGAGATTTCGTCTCTGCATCGGCATTCCTCCACCACTCGGCCTTCGTGGCGTCACAGATTTATTCCGACGGTGAACTTTGCGAACGGTTTCCTGTCTCCTCTCACATCAGGAGTATTAACAGCTCCCTCCTCCCTCCACAGTGTAGAAAAATCAATGGTGCTAATTATTGTCCATTAGCTCGGGGCCGTAAGACATTGGGAGCAGCTCGCGGCCGCGCACAGATTAGATTTGAGAGCTGAGGCTAATTCCTTTAGCAGCTTTTGGACCACGAGAGGCCGGCGCTCTGGGGAGGTTGTGTTCCGGCCCGCTGTGAGTTTTATTGCTCCGTGCGATCGCTGCTGATCCCTCTCAGGCGGGGGGGGGGGGGGGGGGTCATCTGCAAGTGGAATACGCTCTTGTCGACCTGAGCCGTGACACTTGCATGTTCTTAGTTGACAACAAAGGCCTTCATATAAGATACTTAGCTGTAATAATTCTGATAGACAACATGACGAGGAAGTGTGTATAAATTATATCACATTTTTTGTGTGGGCTTCCCAGCAGTAAGTGACAATTATCCCAGCAGTCATTGCTCACAGTGTCGTGGGACGGGCGTTGTTTTCAGAAGTTAGACAACTGCAAACTGTGTCGGAATGTAACCAACACTTAAACTTTGGTGAAAAATTCGCCCGGCGCTGAGTTGCAAAAGCCAATCCGCATTGAGACGCTCCGCCTGTCATCACTTACGTCGTGCCGTTGGTGAATCATCCAGACGTGGTCGGTGAAATTTGTGTGAGCCTACAGGTGATGTTATCTATAAATATATATATGTATACATATTAGTGCTGGGCAAAGATTAACAAATTTAATCGATTAATCGCATGATTTTTCTGTGATTAACTGCAATTAATCGCATTATGTGCAAAATTCAAGAATGAATCAAAAACTAGTGTTTTGCACGCTTTTATTTTAAAGTAATGTTATCAGAACAATATAACAGGCACTCTGGGAGCATCAACAAGTTAACATACAGTATATAAATCTATTTAAATGGCGTTAATGGATTGCTGCGTCAATGCATTAATAATGCGTTAACGTGCCCAGCCCTAATAAATATAAATATGATATGTTATGAACCCAGACACGAGGGCGTTAGATGTTCCGACGTTTGTGAGATGTCCACAACAAGTATAAAGCAGAAATAGTGGTTATTTCTTCCGTGGTGGATGGTGGAAGTTAGAACTGTTTCCACGAAGTAAAGCAACAGAGATAAGCCCCTCTAAGGCGCGAATGAAGCGAAAGAACCACAACTTGTTAGGTGAGTAAACTCGCACGAATAAAGCGCTGCGAATATTCGGAATAACAGAACGCTTTTTGTGGGTTCTAACCATGGATGTACCATGTAACCATAGACTCTATGGTGGATGTAGTCATGATTTCAATTCAATTCAGTTTATTTTGTATAGCCCAATATCACAAATTACAAATTATCCTCAGAGGGCTTTACAATCTGTACACATACGACATCCCTGTCCCGGGACCTCACATCGAATCAGGAAAAACTCCCCAAAAATAACCTTTGACAGGGAAAAAAGTGAAGAAACCTTCTGTAGAGCAACAGAGGAGGATCCCTCTCCCCGGATGGACAGATGAATAGATGTCATGTGACCAGATGAACAGAGTTACAGAGTTACATAAACACATTACATGAATATGACAATGTATGAATGGAACTCCAATCCATGAAACAGAAGGAGGTAGAGAGGAGGGGGGGGTGGGGCATCAGCAGGGCCAATGGGAGGCCGGTTCACCAGCATCAGACACCTCCAGGTCCAATGGACCCTATGAGACGTGAAGTCACAACGACTCCGGGGAGGAAGCAGAGTTAATATGATGATGTCATCCATTGGTTTGCGGACTGATGTTGTTGAAGTTCAACGGTTTTGCTGTCGCCAGCTTTGAAGACAGTCGTCGCCATGTTTATTTTGCAACCAATGAATGGACTGCAAAGGAGTGACGTATATATGGCTCTGGTAGCGGTAGCAACCTGTCAATCCCAGTAAGCCCCGCCCTAAAGCATACCTTCCTTTATGGTCTGTTTGACTCTAAACGGACCATAATTTACAAGGTGAACATCATGCTGTATCCAACCAGTATGATGTAACCTAGTTTAATGTCAAATATGGAACTACAGCTGTCAAATAAATGCATTGCATTGAATTGAATTGAAAATTGCAGTAAATGTAACGATATTTAACTCTGATATGTAGTAAAAGTATAAAGTACTGGAGCAAATGTACTTAGTTACTCACACATACAACTGTTAACTTTCTGAACTGACCCACTATGGTTACGGACCAGTAACTATGTACATTTTTGTGGTACTTTATACTTCATATCCGGGGTAAATATTGTAGTTTTTTTCTTTTTGTTCATCTAACAGATTTAAGTTGCAGATTTTACATGAAAAGAAGATATATATACATAACTATGTTTGAATTAAACACACTGTTGATTAAAACGAAGGTTCTTGACTGAGTGTGAGATGGAGTTAACTCCAGAGAAACCTTAGTCATTAAATCCCAAATCTTGGAGGGAAACATTTTTAGTTCCACTCTTTTGAATGTTTTGTGATTTTTCGCGAATGGAAAAAACTAAACATTTTCTTTATCATTTAAAGAGGCAGACCCCGTTTCCGGTCTTTATGCCGGATGCAGCTCCATATTTACCATACAATCCCAACATCTAACTGCTGTCTGCAGTCATGAATCCAATGGCCACCAGGATGGGATATCTCCACATAATTCAGTGGATCTTATGATGATGGAACTTTTTTGCAGTTAAGAACGAACTTGTCTTAATTCAAACCAGACTGTTATCTGAGGCCTGGTTTGTTTTGCGTACAGCATGGTATCATCAGCGTAAAGATGAACGTTGCAAAACATCAGTTGAAATTATTTTAGATAACCAATACAGTGTTTGTGTGACGTCATTCAGATTTCTGTAGAACCCACGTAGAGTCCTTCTTGGTATCCACAGCAATTAAACTGGCCCCACCGTCCATCACCGGGGGCCAAAGGAGAGTCTTCGGGGGGGGGGGGGGGGAGAGGGGGAGGTGTGTGTGTGGTGAAGACGGGGGCATCCATCTTGTTTTGTCTCCGTCAGACTTCCTGTCTCTCTCTCCGTCACTCAATCCGACTCCCAAACTGACTTCCCATCATCCTCTCTGTTTCGGTCCGTCAGACAGACACAGATGCATGTGTTTTAAATTGATGCTCTTCCATCCAGCATGCACTGGTACAAAGGTGGGAAAGCGGGCCCTGCCAGGAAAACACATCTGTTCTCACTACAGATCACGTTTATGGAGCGAACCCAGAAAAGCTCTCAAACACCAAGTCGGTGTAAACTGAGAGATCAGATGGTTTTACACATTAATAACACTAACAGTGTGTTTTTAAAGTTTAAGCCAAGAGGCTATATAGACCTCAACCCGATTTGTTCCAAGATTGGGGTCCGACTGAAATATTTATCGACGGCTATTGGATAGATTGTGGTTCCTCGTTCATGGTCCCCTCAGGATGAACTGTATTAACTGATAAGCCTCTTTTTCATCCAGCGGCATCATCCGAGTTCAATGTTTTTGATTTATGAACAAATACCTGCAGAACTAATGACATCAGCCTCAGCTGCACTGGAAATATTTGCTTAACGTTTTTATAAACTGGACAGCTGCTTTTGTACAGACACACACACACACACACACTCACATACACACACAGACACACACACACACTTCATATTTAGTGAGCTGTTGTTTTGAAGCCGATGACCCCCAGGATATATTCAGCTCGTTCTCCGAGCTCATACGTAGCGTTTCCAGCTGAATCTCCCGTCACCGCAGCATCAAGGGAACGACTTTATGTCCAGAGGTCTTTTTACATTATTTATTAGGTTTTCTAGATTTGATTAGCAAATATTATTTTGTTCCTTCGCAACAATCATTTAAAAAGGCACACGAGCGATTCAGAAGCTTTAACACGACTTGGACCCTCATATCGTTGCAGGTCCAAGGTCTCCACCTGACACAAACGTATTTTTGAACACATTTACTGAACGTTACGCTGCGGCTACATTTCCATCACTTTTATTTCGGTGGTTTCCTGACAGGGGATTTAAACATTTCTGGTCGTCGATTAGAAAAATGATCAAGACGATAATCTTGTTTTGGGACGGGTGTTCATCGGTTGAATCATTTAAACAAACCTCAGATTACACCAACACAGCTCAGCTGCAGTTTAAGGAGCAGAACAGGATTCATAACCTTCATAATCTCTGCAGGAACAAAGTACTACGTTCTCTTTTCCGGTAAGGAACTTAAAGCGTCTTCTTGTGATAGTCAACCAAAAAGTTTGTAATGTTTTTTGCACCTATCAAAAATCAGCAACATTTGAATGAAAAGCTGTCGACAGTTTTCTTTTACATGGACGTGTTCTCACTCCCAACTCGGGACTCTCCGGCCTCACGTTTCATGCTGGTCCCGTCCAGCGTTTGGAATTATTCCTTCAAAAAGTACTGCGCCACCAGTCGTAGATATGCCGCCAAATTGTTCCGTACGTTATCCACGTAATCATGAAAGAGGAAGTATAAAGAACACAGAAGCACACCAGGGAGTGTGAAAGAGGGAGTGCTCCAACAAACCACTGTTCGTTCCCCGTGTCTTTCGCACTTCCGTGACGGCACTTCCGTATTTATTTTATTTTACCTAAAACCTGACGTTTTGTTTTGTTGCAGAAACCCAGCTTCCTGTTTTCTGTGAAGACGGAAGTTAAGTTAGAAAAGGCCGTATGCACGTGACAAGCGGGAGTTGACACGTGTTATATATATATATATATATATACTTGTTTTGTATATTTTCTGTATTTCTCTGTGTGAAACGCACACACAGAATGTTTCTTTGTATTTGTTGTGTAATTGTTGTGATTGAAGAGAAAACTGTGTGTTGTTGTTTGGTGATTGAGCCTCACAGTAATTGGACTGTCTGGCTGATATCTTGTATAAATCAGAACTGTAGTTTTTGCACGATGTCGTGTATTTTGGGACAATCGACGGTCAAAAAAACAATCGACACAAAAAACTAGTTTCCAGTCAGACAGTTGAGTAGATGACGGGTTGCGTTAGCTGTGTCGAGTCTTCTTTCTGCAGAAATTGGAGTGAGATTGTCAAACACCGGCATCATTTCTCCGCATGGGACCATCTGATAACTTCATGTCGCGATTCACGATCATTTTCTCAGCAATCTTCAAATTATGCTCTAAAAACACTGGAATCACTTCACCTTACATTTTGAGAAACACATTTATTTTATTGCATCACAGAATAAATAGTCCCATAATATTATAGCAACATTGTGTGAGTCTGTTATTTGTTACATGACATGACATTACCTGACGATATTCTCCATTATCTCAATAATGAATATCCAAACATTCAACTTATTGTTAGTTTTTTTTGTCTTTGATCCGCAATAAAAACCTATATCTTAACTTCTCAAAAGATATTGGGCCAAATATATTTATATTACCAAATTTAGATATGTGCAAATAATACACGCTGTGTATTAATTATTAATTATAATTATTTTTAAATTATTATTTGTACAGGTTCACTTTTGCAGGCGATTGACACTGACAAGTTGAACCAAATAAATCTCTTGTGTGTGTGTGTGTGTGTATATAATTATATATAAATATATAATAATAACATGCAGGTCTGTTATTAACTCTTCCACATGAAGATCAAAAACTAAACTGACTTTCAAGGAGAGACTTAACTGTTCACACATGGCGGTGTGTGTGTGTGTTGCACTGTGTGTGTGTGTGTGTGTTTGTGTGGCACTGTGTGTGTGTGTGTGTGTGTTGCCCAGTGTGTGTGTTTGTGTTGCACTGTGTGTGTGCGTGTGTGTGTGTGTGTGTTTCATAGCGTGTGTGTTTGTGTTGCACTGTGTGTGTGCGTGTGTGTGTGTGTGTGTTTCATAGCGTGTGTGTTTGTGTTGCACTGTGTGTGTGTGTGTTTTGCACAGCGTGCATGTGTGTGTGTTGCACGGCGCGCATGTGTGTGTCATCGTTGGTGCCGGCACAGATTTCCCCCGTCTTCTGAGTGGTCCTCTGTTACCGTGGAAACGGCAGAGCAGCTTGGACAAAGGGTGGGAGACGGCGACGAAGGAAGTTCTGAGGAAAGTGAGCTGGAGGAAGGGAAGAGGAAAGGTGGAGGATGTGAGGAAGGAAACAGACTTGTGAAGGATCAGAGGGATTCGCAGAAGGAATGTTTTAGGGTGGAAGTTTGATGGGTAGACCTGATTGGAAGAAAGATCCCACATGAGGTTTCAGAGGGAGGGAGAGGTTACAAACTATTAACAAAGGTAGAGGAAGTGGGGGAGGGGCAGACGGTGAGACGTAGAAAGAAACGGAATGAGATACAAGACAAAATATAAAGACATTTGGATGTGACAATACACTCAATTCACAATTCCATATAATTCACAATTAGTTTTTCTCACAATGTTTTTTTTAAACAAAAGGAGTTTGAAGACAAATTATGTCAGGGAAAACAAATTCCATTATTTCTCAGGCAAACATCTACAGAATATATTTTCTCGTAGTGAGTTATTATTAAGTTAGACACAAGAAAATGCATCAAAAATGTTCCAGTTGTGCTTAAAGAAAATAATTTAAATGATGTCTGTGAATATAAGCCCAATATGTGTCTCTCTGTTATCTCTGTCTTTGGTCTCCACCACATCTGTCTGTTTAGCTGCTAGATGTTCCCCTGTGTTCACCGCCTGCTCTCTAACTGCTGCTGGGCGGACACAGTACAGTTGCATTTACAGCCTTGTCCTCTGCACACCACCAGAGACGGACAAACAATGAGCATGAAGCTCACTTTGGATTCGACTGATCATTACATAAATTATAACCACGTTAATGTGTATCGTCGTTTGTAATTGAATTGGCCCGTCATCACCAGATTTGCCAGAAGGAGACGTCGTAGAGCTCTGATGCGCAGATGGAGCCAACCAAACAAAACAACAGCTAAATAAATCACATCGACTCTCATTAATACCACTTAATGTCATTAATTTGTTTACCGATGTGACATTTATTTGATTTACTGCACTGCTGTAGCAGCCTGTCGGGGGGTTTTCCAAGAAAATATCTGAAAGGACATAGCCTGAAAAACATTTATTTAACCCTGTTTTTAAATTTTTAATATTTAAAAGACCAAAAAGGATTTTCTGATGTAATTATGTAATATGTCTGTCATCATAGACCATTTAAGACCTAAAGAAACAGTTAAATATTTTTTTTTCTAAATCCATATAGCACATGGTTTGATGTTAATGTTTTTTTTTCTTTTTTTCAAATAACAATAACAACCACAGTAAAGACACAGCCAGGTCCAATGGACCCTATGATATGTGAAGTCACAAAGACTCCATAAGTAAAGAGAGAAGAGGAGAGAGGTGCTCAGTGTATCCTAAAACATCCCCCAGCAGCCTATAAGCCTATAGCAGCATATCAAGGGGCTGGACCAGGGCAAACCTGATTCAGCCCTAACTATAAGGACTATTAAAGAGGAAAGTCTTAAGTCTATTCTTGAATGAGGTGACTGTGTCTGCCTCCAGGACTGAAAGTTACACCACCCAACTAAACTCCTGTTTCCAGGATAATTGAATGGTCTCTCAACCTAATAGCTAACAGTGCACATAGCTGTTTGATGCTATATTAATGCCCTGAATGTTGTATATTGCACCTTTTAGGTTTTCTCCAATATCAAAGTAATCCAGTGATAGTTGTCCGTACGTTCAATCTCACATTTTCGGAGCGTTGCATTCAGTTGTTCGCATGAAAAGTGACAAAAATAGTTGAGCCAAGAATGAAAAAAATAACTCTTTGCCACAGAGCTTTTTTGTTGATGCCAGAGAAATGGGTCAGACTTTGTTTTAGACGTGATTGGTCTTGTTGATGTGGTTCAGTCGTGCAGCGTTTGCTCTTTTGAACTTGTCTGGCTGTTGAATACTAAACAAAACTGAGTCATAGCACCGTGCATTATTGTTGTCCTATTTTAAAGAATGTATTGCTGAAATGCATAATTTACATAGTTTTTGGTGACTGCAGCAGTATCTTAATAAATTCTGTTATTATGGATAAACAGGCACAGTTGTGAACTATTAACTGACTAATAACTGTCACTTCATTCCCGGATATCTTTTCTTCAAAATGAAAAGAAGCACAAACACACCTTTCCATCAGGATGTAGCTCTTCTATACCTGGTTTCCCAAAGTTAAGAACCATAAATGATTTACCTGCTGACAACATGAACAGAACACACATAACCAATAGTTGGTTAATCTGCAGTGGGAGGAGGCAGGGGGGCTACAGAGAGACGTGATTGTATTTACTCTGTGGGCTCCATGAATAAATGATGCAATACGTTTTATTGGAGAATGAGAGGGCGGATGGAACAGGAGCATCAGATGGGGATTTCTTCTTAATGAACGGTGGGAGGGTTCGTTGTGGTGCAGTCATGGACGTCTCTGTCCTGTGGTGTATTTCAAGTTTCTCTACAGTTAATTCATTGCTCACTAAATTATATCGGATTCATGAAAACACAAATGCAAGAACATCAACCACCTGAGTAACACAAGAGCAGCATATTAACGTCACCACAGTCCAGTACTGACTGATTACAGGCTGAGTTAACTGCTTCCTGATTGCATGAGACAAACAGGATTATTGTTTGTACATCTATCCATCGGCCTGATCGATTGGTGAGCCGTTCAGAGCATCAACTATGCCTTTTATACTGAGCACGAGTTTCTGACATGAGGATTAGCTAATTGTAATATTGGCTTGGAGATTGCATTTCGCTAACGGCTGAGAAGAAGCTACAGTACAGACAACAGGTCGATTATAGAGACTCTTATATGAAAAATATAGTCATCAACTGGTTTTAAAATGAAGAAAATAAGGATTTTTCATTTATTCCAACAACATATTGACATGAAGAAAAGAATAACCGCTGTCTGACCTCCAGTTCAGGAGCGTCTTTAATAATACAATAACTTCAAACATACTTCACATTCAGACGACGTTTGACATCACAGTAAACAGCAGCCAAATTTGTCCGTACAAAATTGTATCATCGGCATAAAAATGTGTTTTACACATTATTAATAATGTAAAATGAGAACTGCAGTAGCTCTAAAACAGTTCCCTGGTGGAAACATTTGTATTGTTGCAATGATATGTGTAACAACACAACACACAAAGGGTGAATGGGGCACGCTGGACACTGATAACATGGATGGAAAAATATCGGTCATTTCAAAGTACCACCCCAAAACCACATTTCAACAATAATAAGCAGTTAAGTTCTCTTCAATAAATCAGACAATACACCAAGAACCACAGCTACTAATCCATCAAGATATCTATCGGTAACTGTGGAGTCATCAAGTCATCTTTATTGAATGGATGTTTTATATTGACGAGCATTTAAGAATAGCTTCAACCTGTGTTTATCCCGTTGGTATAAAAAGTATTTCAGCATCTCTAGCGGGCAGGAAACAATGTTTCAAAGCCTCCTTTTGTGTCTTGCTTAGTTTATAAAAAAACCATACCTGTAAATCTGTATTTTACTCTCTCAGTAGATGTACTGAATGGTTCTGAACAATACGGAACTGGTACCAGTTTAAGACCAGTCCTCATTACATGCCACTAGTTAATAGTCTTTAAGATGCAAAACATTGTGTGTGGCGACACATCTTCTTGTGATTGTGGCATGTCATAATTACGTTATTCATACCGCCACACATCAATAAACGCCAAATATTGATTGATCGATTGAATAAAAAATGGACGTTACAGGTGTTGTTTAAAAAGGTAAAGTATAAAACCTGACCAATAGCGTTAGCATCCGTTATACGTGTGTGTGTATGTACAATATATATATATATATATATATATATATATATATATATATATATATATATATATATATATATATATATATATATATATCCCATCTCCGATGACAGAGTTGTGTACTCTGCAGTGGTTTTACAAGCTCCAACCAAATGTTGACGTGTTTTGAAGTGGAAGCTGAGCAAGAGGGGAATACCTCTTAAATATTTAATAGCCCATGCCCTCCATTTCACATAAGTGCATCACAGTGATAACATCCCTTTTACGCCCCCTTCCCCTTTCAGCTCAGGCTCTGGTGAGAAGCTCTGCTTACAGGAGGACGGACCGTCCGACACAGTGTTGACCTCAGAAAAAATGACGTGTGAAAAAAAGGGAAGTTCAAACTGAGGTGACTTTCTCACCTCAGCCGACTTTTCCATCCACTCTATACGTGAATTT
>NC_046970.1:27905222-27952722 GCF_009769545.1 Cyclopterus lumpus | reverse complement strand
GGTGCAGTGGTGGGTGGTCAAGTGCTGAGGGCAGTGGGAGGGGATCTGGTTTTGGGGGCAGTAGGAGATGGTCCAGTGCTGGGGGCAGTGTGAGGGGATCTGGTTCTTGGGCCAGTGGAAGGTGGTCTTGTTCTAGGGGTAGTGGGGGGTGGTGAAGAGGTGGGAGAAGCAGGAGAGGTGACTGAGTGTCTCTGTGTTTGTCCCATTGCTATGGCATGGCTATGGTGTCTGAGAACTTGGGCATGATGGAGTCCGTCTCCCCCACCCTCTGCTGTGACTGGTTGTGGAGCTTTGAGTGCTGTTCTGCCCCGAGTAGTAAACCTGGACCCAAATGTCCTCCAATCCCTGTCCCGAGTCTGCCGTTCTGTTGCTCTCTGATCGGCTCCAGAAACACCACATGCTTGTTGGTACTGACCTTGCGGCCCGGGCCCTCAGTGGTTGCCGGCGGAGTTGGGGTGAGGATGGAGGATTGGGCGCTCCCTGCTCCAGCCTCGTTCCCCTGGCTTGGGGTCGCCGCGGCCGGGTTCAGGGTCGGGGCTTTGCAGCAGGGAGGACAGCGGCAGGGCGTCAGGTAGAGGTACATGAGGACTAGCACCAGGCTCACCACACAGCCCAGCAGGGTGGTGAATCCTGTGTTGAACGGCTCGTGGGGTTCGGCGTGGTGCAGCACCACTGTCACGTTGACTTCCTGCGTCTCATTGCGCTGCCGGTCCTGAGACATGCACCAGTAGATGCCAGAGTCCTCCGCGCGAGCCGCCAGTATCTCCAAGCTGCCGTTGGCGTACATCTTTAACGATCCGTTGTTCCCCGGCGGTGCCACGTACTCCTGATTTGGTGACACCCAGAGAAAGGTCACATGCTGTCCGGTGAGACTGGTCACACAGTGCAGCAGCACCGGCTTTCCCGCCTTCACTGAAACGCCGCTCTCCTGCTGTCTAAGGCCCTGACTCATCGCGGTCAAGTTGCATTTTTCAAAGTAGCGGCCGTGCTGGAAGAAGCGCACAGTGCCCCTCTGTATCCCGTAGACCAGACAGGTGTACTCCTGTCGGAAGTCTGTCACCGAGGCAAATCTTCTCTGGTCCCAGTGCAGGAGAAGTCCGTACATGGAGCACTCGCACACCAGGGAGTTGTTGTGAAGGTAGATTCCTCTCTGCATCGAGATGGGTAAGTTTGTTATGTCCTCCAGGGGTAGTTTGGACAGGCGGTTTGAGGACAGGTCGAGCATGGACAGGTAAGGGTGGCTGTGCTCCTGGATGGAAAAGAAGGGGAAGTCTTTAATGAGGTTATGACTGAGGTAGGCCTTGTGGAGGCTGCCCAGTCCAGCCAGGGCTCTGCTCTCCACGTGAACGATGCGGTTGTTGAACAGCAGCAGCTCCTTCAATCCGGGTAGGTCCAGGAAATAAAGCTCCTTCAAACCACTAAGCTGATTGGATGACAGGTCCAGGTGTTGGAGCAGAGTCCCAGAAGCATTTCGAAACGCCCCTGGCTTAATAACAGTCAGCCGGTTGTGCGCTATCCGCAAGGTCTCCAGCCGGTTGAGTCCTTCAAAGCTGCCGTCCTCCAACTGCGCTATCTGGTTGTGGCTGAGATCCAGAGTGACAGCGGAGACGGGCATCTCTCGTGGAACCTGATCCAGACCCGCGGCGATGCAGCTGAGGATGTCCGAGGCGCAGAGGCATCCGCCCGCCTGGGGGGAGTCCTGAAAATGGCAGACGGCGGCCCGGACCGGGTCCGGCTGGGGGAGCTGGAGACAAACGAACAAGACAACGACGGACCACCACGACGGCGGTGCCGCCACACCCTGCGGAAAACCACTGCTCCCAGCAACGTACGACATTATGCCCACCAGCAGGCTGCGGGCATCAGCAGCCAGAGATCTGTTTGTAGTTGTCTCTGTATTACCACCCAGCTTATAACTTTTTTAACGTGTGTTTTACATTCTTCATGCTGTGGGATTCATCTCAATTTTCATCAAGTAATTCGTATTTGACACAAACAGACTCCTGACAAGCTAACACATGAGAGTGTGCACACTTGTTTTTCATTTTTTTTACCTTGTTCCAGTCCATTGACATGTGGAGCAAAAGCCTCTTAAACTGCAGCCAGATATGCCGACGTAAATGTTTGAGCCCCTCGCTCTGAGTCTCTCATGGTTTCCAAGACGCGGCCGAGGCAGAATGCTTATTTGCATTTAAGCTACGGGGCACAAACACAATGTCACCCCGAGGAAACGCTCCGCTCGCTGGGTTTCATCTACGCCTCCAACGGCTAATGTTGAATGAGGCGATCTCATCTGCGTCCACCAGTCAGCGTGGCGGCCATCTGCGGTGGGCAAGCAAGATTACAACATTACAAAAATATTTAAAAAGGTGGCGACATGAAAAAAACTCCAGGTGTGAAAAGTGGACAAAAAAAAGAAGAAAACAAAAAGGCGGTGTGCTTTTAGATAGTTATCCTTTCTTGTTGTTGTGGGTTTTTATTCCAGCTGGAGGAAACATCCCTTCCTCCGGACCCCCTTGGCGCTCCGTTTAGCCCATAACGGCACCCTCCGCACCTCCAACGCAGACAGAACCCCCCCCCGAAGACTTTATCAGCGGCTCGTCCACGCTTTTTGACTCCTCGCTTGAGTTCTCGTGGACACGAAGCTCCTTTTCAGAAAGACGTAAACAGACCCGGGATGTCTCCTCCCGAACAAGCCTCTCCTCTCTCTCTCCTATTCGTTCAGAGGCGAGGAGCCTTTCGTCTCGTTGTCTATTCTCCGCCAAGTCTCTCTTTTTTCTTCTTTTTTGTGAATCACGGCCCCCAGCTGTCTGCCGCCCACAGCACACGCCCCGAGTCTCGAGATCAGATTTTCAAAGAAGTCAGCATCCCGTTCGCTTCACTTCTCTGCACTCGCAAGCACTTAAAACTCTCTCTCTCTCACACACACACACGCACACACACACACGCGCACACACACACGCGCACACACACGCACACACACGCGCACGCACACGCACGCACACGCACGCACACACGCGCACACGCGCACACACACACACACACACACACCGCTCTGTGTCTTTTCTCCTCCGGCTGATCCGTGCAGAGTGTTTTTCTTTCCTTCAGCAGTGGGTGGATGAGAGATTTTTTATGCAGAAGAGAAATCTGTGAAACATGCAGCTGTGAGCTCTTCTTTCTCTTCCCCTATGCTCAGAAAAAGAGAAGTCATTCCTCTCCAGATGTATGTCTATGCGTGTAAATATGTATTTGTGTGTGTGTATATACACATATATGTATATACACATGTGTGTGTGTCCAGATGTAGTGAGTAGTGGAGGTCGAGCTGTGAGCTGCTTCCCTTCTACTAACCACTTGCTGTGTCTGTGAGCTGTGTGTCTGCCTCCTCTGCTGCTTTCCCAGCTCCTCCTCCTCCTCCTCCTCCTCTACTCCATTATAGTTTAATCTCCCCCGACACACTCTCTCTTTTTCTCAGCACCCTTTGCCCATCTCAGACCCTCCTCTTGCTCTTTCCTCTCTCTCTCTCTCTCTCTCTCTCTCTCTGCCTCTCTCCACCACCCAAGGCTTATGCTGCCCCTTGTGAGGGGGATTCTGGAGCAAAACATTACTATCTAAATATAAATAAACTACATGCTTGTGCACCTACACTACATTGTTTAAAACACTGCATCTTTTCCCACACTTGGTTGCAGGAGTGTGTTTTACTAATGACACAAGTAAAAGTAGCGGCACATCTCTCTTATTTTCATGATAACACTTGACTGTACATCAGAAGTGGACGTAGTCGTCATGAAGTTTGTGGGCTGACATTGTGAAGCCTTGAGTTTGGCATTTTTCACCGTCGCCATCTTTGCTTAAGGCCGTTGCCATGTTGTTTCTTTGCAACCAGTGAACAGAAAGTGACCATATTTGGAATGTGGAGGAGTGACGTAGAGACGTCGTATATGACTTGCGTACCGTGCTGCAAACAGATCGGGTCCGGTCTACATCCAGGACATGGTCTAACCTTACACCCAGGACATGGTCTAACCTCACATCAGGACATGGTCTAACCTCACAGCCAGGACATGGTCTAACCTCACATCAGGACATGGTCTAACCTCACAGCCAGGACATGGTCTAACCTCACACCCAGGACATAGTCTAACCTCACACCAGGACATGGTCTAACCTCACACCCAGGACATGGTCTAACCTCACACCAGGACATGGTCTAACCTCACACCCAGGACATGGTCTAACCTCACACCCAGGACATAGTCTAACCTCACACCAGGACATGGTCTAACCTCACATCCAGGACATGGTCTAACCTCACACCCAGGACATGGTCTAACCTCACACCCAGGACATGGTCTAACCTCACACCAGGACATGGTCTAACCTCACACCCAGGACATGGTCTAACCTCACACCAGGACATGGTCTAACCTCACACCCAGGACATGGTCTAACCTCACACCAGGACATGGTCTAACCTCACACCAGGACATGGTCTAACCTCACACCAGGACATGGTCTAACCTCACACCCAGGACATGGTCTAACCTCACACCCAGGACATGGTCTAACCTCACACCCAGGACATGGTCTAACCTCACACCCCAGCTTGTTCACTTCGCTCGGCTTCTGCCAATCGGCTTGTAGTTCCGTCACTACGAGCTAAACATTCGATGAAGTCAGACTGTTTGCTGTGCTGGCTCCTCATTGGTGGAACGAGCTCCCCATTGACATCAGGACAGTAGAAAGTCTCTACATCTTCCGTCGCAAACTGAAAACACATCTTTTTTCGACTGTACCTTGAATAGGGAAGGTAGCGCCGTAGTAGCACTTTGGTAGCACTTAAATGTCCCTTACCGATAGCACTTTGTAGTTTAACACTTTAGTAGCACTTAAATGTCTCTTACTGATAGCACTCTGTAGTTTAATGTTATTGAAGAAATTGTACTCGCTTGATTCTTGTTGTTCTGAGTTTGGACTCACGGTTTAATGCACTTATTGTAAGTCGCTTTGGATAAAAGCGTCAGCTAAATGACATGTAATGTAATGTAAAATGACTGGTGTCGACCTGTCAATCAATTTGTAGCCCCGCCCTAAAGCATCCCCTGCTTTATGGTCTGTCTGACTCTAAATGACCATAATTTACTAAATGAACATCATTCTGTATTGAAGAAGACTTGAAACTAGAGATTGAGACCAAAAACTAATGTTTACAATGTTTACTGAGGGAATACATCAAGAGAAGTAGAGTCATTTATATAGACTTCTATACAACCAGAGGAGTCGCCCCCTGGTGGTCAGGAGAGAGAATGCAGCTTTAACACATGAAGCATATACTTCTATACAACCAGAGGAGTCGCCAACCGGTGGTCAATAGAGGGAATGCAGCTTTAACACATGAAGCATATACTTCTATACAACCAGAGGAGTCGCCCCCTGGTGGTCAGGAGAGAGAATGCAGCTTTAACACATGAAGCATAGACTTCTATACAAACAGAGGAGTCGCCCCCTGTTGGTCAATAGAGGGAATGCAGCTTTAACACATGAAGCATATACTTCTATACAACCAGAGGAGTCTCCCCCTGGTGGTCAGGAGAGAGAATGCAGCTTTAACACATGAAGCATAGACTTCTATACAACCAGAGGAGTCGCCCCCTGGTGGTCAGTAGAGAGAATGCAGCTTTAACACATGAAGCATAGACTTCTATACAACCAGAGGAGTCGCCCCCTGGTGGTCAGTAGAGGGAATGCAGCTTTAATACATGAAGCATAGACTTCTATACAACCAGAGGAGTCTC
The DNA here is from genome assembly GCF_009769545.1 of Cyclopterus lumpus. NCBI lineage: Eukaryota > Metazoa > Chordata > Actinopteri > Perciformes > Cyclopteridae > Cyclopterus > Cyclopterus lumpus. The sequence continues at coordinate 27,946,924 of NC_046970.1, read as the reverse complement.
TCCCTGGTGGTCAGGAGAGAGAATGTATCTTTAACACTTGAAGCATAGACTTCTATACAACCAGAGGAGTCACCCCCTGGTGGTCAGTAGAGGGAATGCAGCTTTAATACATGAAGCATAGACTTCTATACAACCAGAGGAGTCTCTCCCTGGTGGTCAGGAGAGAGAATGTATCTTTAACACTTGAAGCATAGACTTCTATACAACCAGAGGAGTCACCCCCTGGTGGTCAGTAGAGGGAATGCAGCTTTAATACATGAAGCATAGACTTCTATACAACCAGAGGAGTCTCCCTGGTGGTCAGGAGAGAGCTGTGTGTTTGACTGTGTATTTGTGTGGGAGGGGGGACGAGCTGTCTTCGGTTCTTGGTCACAGTGTGCGTTTCATGCTGATCTCCTGCCACAGGGGATTAAGAACACACACACACACACACTCTCTACACAAACACTTCTTCAGCTTAAAAGGGTTCATGAGACGAATTTCACTTTGTCTTTTGGGAGACAAGGCCGAGAACATCCGATGGGGGTTCGACGTGCGGACGTCTTTTTCTTCCTCACCATTCATTCCCGTCCGAGTCTTCCTGGTCCGCGTACAATGAGCCCCGTCAGTCTAAACACGTTGCCCTTTTGTCGGTTTGTAATAAAAAAAAGAGGAAACACACAATGGCTTTGAAACACAGCCTGTGACATTTTCCAGCTTGTTCGCTGTGACTCACTCTGCTTTTCTTACCAATGGATTCTATCGCAAGATGTCGTGTCCCCTCCCCCACCTCCCTCCGGTCTGCGTAGAGGAGAGAGGCCGAGGTAGAGGACGAGCATGTGAAGACAGGACGAACAATCTCTCCCCGGGAAGTGTCGCGGCTGCTGTGATGAAAAGGTCAAAGTGGGTTCTGGTGGAAAATGTCACCGGTGTTTTCCACGGTGTTCCCTCTGGATTCCTCCTGTGACGGACAGGGGCGACCTATCAGAAGGCACCTGTTATCTTGATGTTTTTGTTCTTTAACAGAGATTTTTTTTAAATACTGTGAAATCCACACACCAAATGCATTATATACATTTGAAATATTTTTTAATTCAAACTTCAATTTACTCGATTTTGGCCGAAAAACTGTTGAACTTTGCTTTTGAATTAGTTTTCCAGTCCATTCCAGTCGGTGACCCTCGGCTGGTACCCTGAGTTCTTCTCTCTGCTGTCTGACCTCTCCGCGGTCGGATTGAAGAGGTTTCAGACTGTTGATTGTGAAACACTGCAACTGGAAGCCATTGCTATTTGAATCCAAGCTTCCAGTTTCTTTTTCCGTCGATGGGGATTCATTCAGAGGGATTTTTGCCTCTTTCGGTCATCGGCCTGGTTAAGCAGCTGAACAGTGTTTCTTTTGTTCTGTGTACTCAAATTAAATCTCTTCGTAAAAAGAGAACCTTCTACAAGCTAAAAGGGTCAAATACACTCTCAGTAGCGGCAATATTTTGATAATGCACCAGAAAGCCATGAGATGCACTATCATCTGAAAACAATGTAACATCTGGTTGTATTCACCTCACACACTTATCTGTGGAGGGTCTTTTAATACTACATCTTTCCTTCTTCGGCTGAGCGGTGTGCAGACCCTCTTTACGGTTATCCTCCTCTGCTGTTTCCCGGGTCGATTAGCAGCAGCATGGCTGGTACCGCTACCAATGGCGGTTGAACTAGAGGGTCGAGCACGGATCAAAGATCGTCGCCCAATGCCAAGCGAAAACGTACGCGTTGTAGTGACGAAAGTTTGGAGCGAAGTCGGCTTATTTAATTTAATTTGTTGGTTTCATTTAGTAAAACATTGCTGTAAATGCACCAGAGTTTAAGTCTGTAGTCCCTGGACAGACATTAAAAAAGAGTTACTCATGTGGAAACAAGAATAACAGAATATTAATATGTATTTCAGCAACTCATTTTATTCACAAGCATAGATTCTTTACTCGCATTTGGGTTGAGTATTAATTACTGGTGACGTTAAAATGTTCAAATATCTGCAGAGAGAATTACTCTGAATGCAACATTTGAGCATTTTAGCATGAAGGTGGTGCAAGTTTATGAACTAAATTATCATCAGTTTTTGAGTTAATTTGTAACAACAGCTGTCGGATGAATGGAGGGGATTAAAAGGTAAGAGTATAAAGTACAATGGGTGGGGGTCAGAAGTAGTCGCAGTACTCACTACACCACCTCTAGCATCGCAGCAGCTTTGATACTCAGAAATAGTCAGAGAGAGAAAGAGAGAGATCCATCAGAAGACTCAAAAGGGAGAGTAGAGAGAGACGGAGAGGGTGAGTGAGTGGGAGGTGGGTCTTGTGGGAAGCCCCGCGATAAAAGATTGATGCACACAAGTTGGATTGCGTGGTGGGGGAAGGAGAGAGGGGAGGTGGAGAGTAGGAGAGAGGGAAGGTGGAGAGAGAGAAGATGGGGAGAGGAGAGAGAGAACTTTGGTAAAGGAGAGAGGGATGGAGGAGAGAGGGAGCGTTGGGGGAGGAGAGAGGGATGGAGGAGAGAGGGCAGGTGGAGAGTATGAGAGAGGAAAGGTGGAGAGAGAAGATGGGGAGAGGAGAGAGTGAACGTTGGGGAAGGAGAGAGGGATGGAGGAGAGAGGGAGCGTTGGGGGAGGAGAGAGGGATGGAGGAGAGAGGGCAGGTGGAGAGTATGAGAGAGGAAAGGTGGAGAGAGAAGATGGGGAGAGGAGAGAGAGAACTTTGGTAAAGGAGAGAGGGATGGAGGAGAGAGGGAGCGTTGGGGGAGGAGAGAGGGATGGAGGAGAGAGGGCAGGTGGAGAGTATGAGAGAGGAAAGGTGGAGAGAGAAGATGGGGAGAGGAGAGAGTGAACGTTGGGGAAGGAGAGAGGGATGGAGGAGAGAGGGAGCGTTGGGGGAGGAGAGAGGGATGGAGGAGAGAGGGCAGGTGGAGAGTATGAGAGAGGAAAGGTGGAGAGAGAAGATGGGGAGAGGAGAGAGTGAACGTTGGGGAAGGAGAGAGGGATGGAGGAGAGAGGGAGTGTTGGGGGAGGAGACAGGAAAGGAGGAGAGAGAAGAGCGGGGGGAGGGTGGAGGAAGGAGGCAGACATATGAAAGATGAGGTTCTCCATCACGTCTGATGTGTGAGATCGAGTTTCTTCTCCGTTTGTGTGAAAACAGAAATAAAAACAGTATTTATTCCGTTTCCAAGAAAAAACATTTCTTTACTGTGAGATGTTGTTTTCTATGTTTATCTGTTTGTTTGTTTGTTTGTTTGTTTGTTGCTCTCGTATTCAGATCTTTGCTGCTAAACAACATTTTCCCGTCTGACTTTTGCTTTTTGGGGTTCTGATCGAGCCCGGCCAATCAGAGAGCTGATCTCCATCTAGTTTAGTGTGACTGTGTCCAAGAGGAGAGGAACCTCAGACTAGTGACACCGTTTAACCGTCAGAGTAAATATCAGTAGATCATGATGTGTGATCGGTAGAACGTGTGATCGGTAGAACGTGTGATCGGTAGATCGTGTGATCGGTAGAACGTGTGATCGGTAGAACGTGTGATCGGTAGAACGTGTGATCGGTAGATCTTGTGATCGGTAGAACGTGTGATCGGTAGATCTTGTGATCGGTAGAACGTGTGATCGGTAGAACGTGTGATCGGTAGATCGTGTGATCGGTAGAACGTGTGATCGGTAGAACGTGTGATCGGTAGATCGTGTGATCGGTAGAACGTGTGATCGGTAGATCGTGTGATCGGTAGAACGTGTGATCGGTAGATCGTGTGATCGGTAGATCGTGTGATCGGTAGAACGTGTGATCGGTAGATCGTGTGATCGGTAGATCGTGTGATCGGTAGAACGTGTGATCGGTAGATCAATAGAACATGTGATCAGTAGATCAATTGATCATTAGAACATGTGATTAGTAGAGCATGTGGTCAGTAATTCATGTGATCGGTAGATCGTGTGATCGGTAGATCAATAGTTCATGTGATCAGTAGATCAATTGATCATTAGAACATGTGATTAGTAATTCATGTGATCAGTAGATCACGTGATCAGTAGAACATGTGATGAGGAGAACATGTGATCGGTAAATCATTTGTTCATGTGATCGGTAGATCATGTGATCAGTGTGATCAGTAGATCATGATGTTTCTCTGATCATGTGACTTTGTACAACCAACCAGTGTTTAGACCCTCTGTTAATATGGATCATCAATGATCGCTATTAGTATTGGGGAAAAAGAAGGAAAAAAACAGGACCGGGGAAGTCATATTTGCTCTCTTTGTTTCTTTTTTGCTGATTCTTCTTCTGATTCTTCTTTCTTCTTCTGATTCTTCTTTCTTCTTCTGATTCTTCCTTCTTCTTCTTCCCTTCTGATTCTTCTTCTTTCTTCGTCTTCTTCTCTTTTCTTCTTCTTCTTTCTTCTTCTGATTCTTCTTCTTCTTCTTTCTGATTCTTCTTCAGTATATCCCGGGCGTCCTCCGTCCTGCTCTCGGACCCCTGTTTCCAGCTCCACTCCATCCAGCACCTGTTAGGTGAAGGGGGCGACTCCTCCGGCTCCTCCTCCTCCTCCACCGCCCGTCCGGTCGTCGGGCCCCTGGGGTCGAGCGTGGCCCCTGTGATCCCTTCGGCCGCAGCCACGACCGCTGGGTCCTCTGAACGCAAGCACTTCTCCCTGCACGCATGTGAGTGTTTTCTTTTCTTTTTACACATCAGCTTGACTCTAGGTGTTTTCAAAAGTGGTGTAAAACCTCCAGAGGGTGCTGTGGGGAGTCACCGTCAGTTAAAGACGACACATTTTAAAAGTAGAAGTAATATCTGGTGGTGTGGAGTTGGATAGAAGTGAGACCTCTGTAGCCCACTGCGCATCTCTGCTCAGGCTACGTTAGCCAGCTGCTAGCACAACACACCTCAATCTCTCTCTCACACACACACACACACACACACACACACACACACACACACACACACACACACACACACACACACACACACACAGCTTTTAGAGGGAGGGCTGCATTGTGGGTAATGTGTAAGTTATACTGAATCTAAAAATATGTTTTCAATGTCTCTGCATTGAAGTTACGACTCAATGATTCATTGATATAAAAACATTTACGTTAAGTATTGTCCTACATTTGTTTTTGTTTTTAAACGTCCTTTTGCTTTGTTTGTCCTTTGGTATGATATATATATATATATATATATATATATATAATATAATTGTCTAACTCTTGTGTCTTTTGGATCGACAGCGTGTTCCTTAATGTTCCTAAGTTTGAGCAGGTAATACAAATAAACAATGATTATTTCTTTGTTTCCATTGTCGTTATCCATTGAAAAAGTGCACACACAAAAAAACAATACAGACTTTGGTGTGCACAAACAAGCGTTTATTTTTACACCCCAAGATGTGACTCATGTGTGACGTGTGTCCGTTATTGTTTCCATGAAGAAAGCCCAGAATACTGACACACCACGGGAGTCCTTGTATTATTATCTTTTTCTATTTTTTCAAGGAGGAGAACTCTCTCATTAAAGCAGATTGTTTATTCACCGAAATAAAAGCTACAAATCAAGAAGCTAGTAGATTTGTTTTTCTCCCTCTGCTGCTGTTTGTAGTACATTCACTCAAGTACTGATGGAGCATTTTGAGATACTTGTACTTCACTTAAGTATTCCCATTTGATGCATTTTTGCACTCCCATGACTTTTCGCAGGGGAATATTGTATCTTTCACTCCACTACATTTATGTAATAGTTGTAGTTAGTTACTTTTTAGATTTGTTTTCTACGCTTAGAAACATTTAAAAATCCAACACACTCGAATATTATTGAGCAATAGTTCTGCACCTTTGTCGCCGTGCCAAAGTCCAGAGGATATTGAAAAGAAAATAATCACTACGTGTAATTGTGACGTATAAGAGGAAATTCCAGAGGGACTGGACCCGACAATGGAAGATCCGCTCGTTCTCCTCAGACTCACCCAGAGGAGCCGATGAGTGGGAGTCATGTTAATGAGTGGACGTTTGTGGTGTGGGAAAACAGATGACCTTTACACGGATACAGCGTCTGCACACACACACACACGCACACACACACACACACACACACACACAAACACACACACACACACAGATGTGGAAACTAGAATTATTCTCTCAAAAATCCACTTCTTTCAATTGAAAACATGAAACAGCTGTCGCTGTCTTTTCCTGCTTATAAGTGTTCGGCAATTTTGCTGTCGCCATCTTGTTTTTCTTTTTTTTACCATAAACTTTTACAATGTTTAGAAGAGAGAAGTTGTTATTTTCTCATAGACTTATATAAAAACAGAGGAGTCGCCCCCTGGTGGTCAGGAGAGAGAATGCAGCTTTAACACATGAAGCATAGACTTCTATACAACCAGAGGAGTCGCCCCCTGGTGGTCAAAAGAGAGAATGCAGCTTTAACTCATGAAGCACAGACTTCTATACACCCCAGGGGAGTCGCCCCCTGGTGGTCAGGAGAGAGAATGCAGCTTTAAGACATGAAGCATAGACTTCTATACAACCAGAGGAGTCGCCCCCTGGTGGTCAGTAGAGATAATGCAGCTTTAAGACATGAAGCACAGACTTCTATACACCCCAGGGGAGTCGCCCCCTGGTGGTCAGGAGAGAGAATGCAGCTTTAAGACATGAAGCATAGACTTCTATACAACCAGAGGAGTCGCCCCCTGGTGGTCAGTAGAGAAAATGCAGCTTTAAGACATGAAGCATAGACTTCTATACAACCAGAGGAGTCTCTCCCTGGTGGTCAGTAGAGGGAATGCAGCTTTAACACATGAAGCATAGACTTCTATACAACCAGAGGAGTCGCCCCCTGGTGGTCAGGAGAGAGAATGCAGCTTTAAGACATGAAGCATAGACTTCTATACAACCAGATGAGTCACCCCCGGTGGACACTGACAGTATAGATAATGCAGCTTTAAGACACTTATTTTCACTCGGCAGAACCGGAGATCGCTTTCATTAGCATATGTTTTCATTAGCATATGTTAGTTGATTGGATCAACAGCACAAACAGTTGGATCAAACAGAAGTGTTTATTCCTCTGAATCTGTCCCAACCAATTTCAAACTAGTGACTTGAGACTTTCATGGACTCATTCAGGATCAACCCAAACACGTCGGCTTGAACTGTTCGTCAGTAAAAAGGGGATTTTTACAGCAGTTGCAGTAATTGTTCACGCGCCTGTATTTGTTTGAAGCAGCCAAACGTTTACATTTGGTATTTCCCTCCCTGATTGCCATATGAATTCAGCAAGGCTTTTCCTGACATCAACAGAAGAGTCCATAATTCTCCTTTCCAATCTTTTATTATCTGTTTCTTGCTATGTATGCCGTCAATGTACAGTGGAAAAAGTCCTAATTTCCCCTCCGTTCAGTCTGGTTTCATCCCCTTTGTCTTCAGGCACCATAATCCTCCCAATATCAAGTGCAGTGATTGTAATCTCTCACTGCAGCTCAACATGGCAACCGTCCAACGAGCCAATATCACGGGCCAGACCGAGGTGCTACCACTCCCACTGTGAAAGGCGATCCGTCGGATGAGGGGTTCTCGGGGGAGTAAATGGAAAGCCTTGGAGTGAGAGGGTGAATGTGCAGAGAAGGGAAGGAGGCAGGAAGACTGTAACAGAAGGACAAAAGCTCTGTTTGGTGACAGCATGTTGGAGTCTGTTATTATCACCACTTAGTGAATTATGACTGGCGAAGAAATGAAAAGAAGCAGAAATGCTACTTGATATTCACTGAGAACTATTTGACTAATAACGCCGGCACTTGAAAACATTATAATTATGGATTGAGTGAATTAGAACAACAGGGGTTTTACATTAACGTCCAAACAAGTCGACGCTCCGATCAGAAACATAAAATAACATAAAAATGGTAATAACCAAAAGAAAAGGCCCGATGCAAACGGTGCCCACATGTTCAGCACTTATAATAAGAAGAATTTGTTTTGTCATTCACATTATTTATATATGTGTAGAGAATAAAACCTTAACCAACTTTAAGGTTTGAGCCACCAGGTGGGCGAATCGGGAGACGCGCGCTCCGCCACAAACAATTCCAATGTCCAGGCGATGTATATCTTTTTACCTTTTTATTCCGCGACAAAACATCACCGACTTGACACGAGCATGATCAAAACTACTGTGCTTCCCATCCATCAACACAACTGTTCCCATTACCTGGCACTTCCTTATATGCCCTCCCAAAGTGCATGTGCCACCCTGTGCTCAAACACTACATGTTCCCATCCACCCAGTGCTTCCCCCAAAACAACAAACCCCATTTTGGCTCCAACATACCGGCCCCTAATTGTTAATGGCAGGAGGGCATAAACAATTAAATACATATTTATATAATGGAGCCAATAAACCCAAATCAAATTAACAAACAAAACCAAAAAATCCCCCTAAGGGTAAGAAGTCACTTATGTGTTAGCTTCTTGTAGAAGACAAAGTTTATTCACTGGCCTGTCCAGTGTGCTAGTCTTAGTCTGCACTTGTGCAGATCACACCAGTCCTTTCCTGTCTGGATAGGTCTTTAGAATTCTTCAGAGTTCTGGACTTTGTCCTTGTTCTCCATGTTGTCTTCTTCTAGACCTGAGACCAGTCCTCCAATAGGACTATTTCAATTCAATTCAATTTCAATTCAGTTTATTTTGTATAGCCCAATATCACAAATTACAAATTTGCCTCAGAGGGCTTTACAATCTGTACACATACGGCATCCCTGACCTTTGACCTCACATCGAATCAGGAAAAATTCCCCAAAAATAACCTTTCACAGGGAAAAAAGGGAAGAAACCTTCAGGAGAGCAACAGAGGAGGATCCCTCTCCCCGGATGGACAGATGAATAGATGTCATGTGTACAGAATGAACAGCATTTACAAAGTTACATAAACACATTACATGAATATGACAATGTATGAATGGAACTCCAATCCATGAAACAGAAGGAGGTAGAGAGGAGGAGGCGGGGCATCAGCAGGGCCACCGCGGGAGGCCGGCTCACCAGCATCAGACACCTCCAGGTTCAATGGACCCTATGAGACGTGAAGTCACAAAGACTCCGGGGAGGAAGCAGAGTTAATAAGGTGCAATGGAGAGATGTAAATTCATCCATAAGGAGAGAGAGAAGAGGAGATAGGTGCTCAGTGTATCCTAAAACATCCCCCAGCAGCCTATAAGCCTATAGCAGCATATCAAGGGGCTGGACCAGGGCAAACCTGATTCAGCCCTAACTATAAGCACTATTAAACAGGAAAGTCTTAAGTCTATTCTTGAATGAGGTGACTGTGTCTGCCTCCAGGACTGAAAGTGGAAGCTGGTTCCATAAAAGAGGAGCTTGATAACTGAAGGCTCTTGCTCCCATCCTACTTTTTAGGACTCTAGGAACCACAAGTAGCCCCGCATTTAGTGAGCGCAGCTCTCTTGTGGGGCAATATGGTACTACAAGCTCCTTCAGATATGAAGGTGCATCACCAATCAAGGCTTTGTAGGTGAGGAGAAGAATTTTAAATGTGATTTTTGATTTTACAGGGAGCCAGTGCAGAGCAGCTAATACAGGAGTCATGTGATCTCTTTTCTTAGTTTTTGTGAGTACACAAGCTGCAGCATTCTGGATCAACTGGAGGGACTTAAGAGACTTATTAGAGCAGCCTGATAATAGACCTGTCCTCCAATAGGACTAGACTTGTCTTCTCCTAGACCAGTCCTCCAATAGGACTAGACACGTCTTCTTCTCTACCTGAGACCTGTCCTCCAATAGGACTAGACCTGTCTTCTTCTTGAAGGGAAGGTTCATGCTATAGTGCCCACCATGAAGCTTAACTGAATAATTAATGATTTCCATAAACTTCACATCATCTCTTGACATCTCCATTTTGTCTTCTGATGTTTCTTTCATTAAAATCATGGATGTACTGATTTTTCAGCAATTCCTCAAGGGTTTTTATGGAAATCCTGTTAACAGAAGCAGCGGGGTAGCCACTCCCACACAGCTCATTACTGCATCTTTGAAGGGGGCCATTAATAACCCACCCCAATAGGGTCATAATGGCATAAGGTCCATTTCCATGGCTGTTGATTACTCTCCATGGTTCAAGCATTTTGGAGGCGCTGGTTCCTATCAACAACTCCACATCAGCTTGAATTCTCGGAACCCTTACACCATCTAAGTAAGGCCACTTTGCCAAATCCTCTTCTTTGATGAGGTTATCAGTGCTTACAGGCATCCTCTTCTGGGTATAGACCTCTGGCAAATCATAGAAGCCTTCTCCGGTGAGACTTGAAATCTCCAAATCCGTCAATATGTAGCTGGAAACCATTGCTCCTGACCCCATGGTTCTTAAGTGGATTTGAGTTTTCCTTCCATTCAGATTCAGTCTCCTTATTAGATTTTCCGAACAAAATTTTGCTGTACTGCCTGGATCTAAAAATGCATATGTCTGTATGACTTGGTCACCTGTATTGGTACGATGGGTAGAATCCCATCACCGTTACTGGTCCCTGAATGACCACATCCGTGTAGAGAGACATGTGCTCTATTTAATGACGGTTCCTTTGGGTTTCCTGAGTCTGCATTGACTAGTCTCTCTCTCTCTAGCGGATTTGAAGAACACTGGGATGGTTTAGGCTGCACACCTTGCAAGTCAAGCACCTATCGCAATCCTTGCTTATATGCCCAGTGCAAAGGCAGCCAAAACAGATTCCATTTTTCTTAACAAAGTTAATCTTGTCCCTGTGTGTCATCTCTTCCAATCGTGGACACATCTCCAGTGCGTGACCTCGAGAGCAACACAAACAAAGGCTGGTGTTCTTTGAAGATGAAGTACCTTGTCCTGTATCATGTTTTAGCCTTCTGGCTTCTTCCATGGCCGGTTTTTCAATGGTAACAGAAGTTGCAAAGCTGTTTGCTTTGTATCTCGGCTCCAATCCTGATTGGATCCTGTTGATATGTTTGCTTACTGTATGCAGTGGTGTATTCTGAATGTCGCCAAAGATTGGGTCGGACACTATTTTGACTTCACGCTCGATGAATATGACAATATCAATGAACTGTGCCCTGCGTTTGAGGTTTTCCAGTAGCTCATATGCAGAGACTCTCCATTTTTCTCTTAGCTTATATGGAAGCTTCAGAATCACAGCTCTCATATTTGCTGGCATATCCAGCTCTTTCATATATTGTATGTCCTCCATTGAGCCATATGTTGACAGCTACGCACCAGCTCTTTTGGTTGACCTCTAGTGTATTTCTCCAAAAAATACAGACAGTCTCCTCTTTTACTTGCTTTATTCTCCACACAATGTTCAAAGGCTCTTATAAATGTTCTGTACTGCAGAGGATCCCCGTCAAAAAATGGAATTTCTCTTGGTGGTAGTAAATGAAAGGCTTGTTGTTGGATAAGCAAAGTTGTTATTTCATTTTGCCTTTGTAGTAGGTGGTAGAGAGCTGATGTTTCGTCACTTCCTTTATGAGAGCGTTGAGACTGAATGACAAATGGATTTGTTTGCTGCACACAAGGATGATCCAAGAGAGATTTGAGTGATGTATTTTCCGGTTTCAGTTGACGGACCTTACTGTTGTCTTGTGTTACCTGTTCTTGTATATGTGGTTGTTGCAAATCCTATGTTGGTTGATATGCTTTGGCCTGTCGGCTGAGAGTGGTAGAGAGTTCCTTTAACTTTGCTCCTTTTTCAAAGTATGATACTATTCCATTGGATTGTGTATTTGACCAAGCTGTTTCTGATCTATTTAAAGACACAAACACACGTGCGCGCGCACATGGCCGTTCACGCGCGCACGTTGCCGTTCACACTCATGCATGTGGCGGCACATAGACATACACAGTCAGCAGCCTGCAGTTGTCTGTGTGGCCCACAACGTCATATAAATGAGAATCTGTGTATGTGTGTGTGTGTGTGTGTGTGCGTCTGTCAAACTGCACTAATGAGAACCTGTGTGCTTCCAACATCAAAAGTTGCCATAGTGAGTTAAAGCTACGGAACACCTATCAAACTCTCTCAAAAAGTCAGTTAACTGTAGCTCTGTTTCTTTGGCCAATATTTTTTGAGAGGAAGGATGACTTTATGAACAGATACTGTGAACGGTGGGACTGTAGTGTAAGAACTGTGTCTCTAGTGTAAGAACTGTGTCTCTAGTGTAAGAAATGTGTCTCTAGTGTAAGAACTGTGTCTCTAGTGTAAGAACTGTGTCTCTCTAGTGTAAGAACTGTGTCTCTAGTGTAAGAACTGTGTCTCTAGTGTAAGAAATGTGTCTCTAGCAGCGATTTAGAAATCAGGTCCGAGTGTCTGTGAGAAGACTCTTTGGAGGGAAAGATATAATGGCGCTCTATGGGGCAGAGAGGTGGACTTGCTCCCTCGTTAAGGCTTCTCTTGACAAATGTGGGAAACATTGTGGATGGCATAAAAAGAGTGAACATTGTGAGACTAAATACGTTTTATATTTTTTAGGACTTTCGGTTGCTCCCTCTCACTTTAGCAGTTGGCTCTCTCACTCTAGATCTGAACATTTCGTGCCATCCACTCCCATTATAAACTCTGAAACAGCCCGGAAATCTTCCGAAACCCAAACAAAGATTCCATCTAAACTGTGCTAGCTATGAAAAAATGTCCAATTGATCAAATAAGCGCCATCCTTTTGTTAACATTTTAAACTTCAAATCATTTCTCTACCTTAAAGTATGGCGAGTCACTGTGGGCACAAATATTAGCGTTGATTAGCGTCTTTTCTCGCAGTTTTTTGGCGTTTTGGGGGCCAAGCGCCGGTCCGATCTCTTAGATAAGTCATTTCACACGATTTCATTTCATTTCACACGATTCCCGATCAGGTCACACGTTTTGATGTATTTTGACGCTTTGGGATCCTTAGTGGTCCAAAGAATAATAAAAAGAAGCCCGCAGGAGAACATTCAGTGCAGCAGCCACACTGAATGTATGTGTGTATATATATATATATATATATATATATTAGACATGACAAGATGACAAAAATTAATCGTGATCATGATTTGCGATTAATCGCATTATGTGCAAAATTCAAGAATTAATTAAAAACTAGTGTTTCAGTGCTGTGTGACGCCTTTAAGTCGTACTTCATGGTCGTAGTACTCCGGTGATAAGATAACTCCAGTTTGAGTGGTTACAAATAACTTTGCTTTTATTAACTATGCCCTGGTGTATATTTGGATAGCTTTTCTCCCATTAACCTAGACCAATTGTCTTCAACGGTTTCTACTTCTAAACCGTCTACCTGTCTCTTAGACCCCATCCCAACGAGGCTGCTTAAAGACGTGTTGCCTTTAATTGGCACCTCTCTGTTGGATATTGTTAATGTGTCTTTGCTAACAGGCCATGTACCACATTCCTTCAAAGTAGCTGTAATTAAACCTCTCCTGAAGAAGACCACTCTTAATCCAGAGGTGTTGGCTAACTACAGACCGATCTCTAACCTTCCCTTCCTCTCTAAGATCCTTGAGAAAGTAGTCGCAGATCAGTTGTGCGACTTCCTACATCAGAATAGTTTATTTGAGGAGTTTGTCAGGATTTAGAAAACACCACAGCACAGAGACAGCACTGGTGAAGATTACAAATGACCTCCTAATGCATCAGATAAAGGACTCATCTCCGTACTGGTCTTGTTAGACCTTAGTGCTGATAAAGGACTCATCTCTGTACTGGTCTTGTTAGACCTTAGTGCTGATAATGGACTCATCTCTGTACTTGTTTTGTTAGACCTTAGTGCTGATAAAGGACTCATCTCTGTACTGGTCTTGTTAGACCTTAGTGCTGATAAAGGACTCATCTCTGTACTGGTCTTATTAGACCTTAGTGCTGATAATGGACTCATCTCTGTACTTGTTTTGTTAGACCTTAGTGCTGATAAAGGACTCATCTCTGTACTGGTCTTGTTAGACCTTAGTGCTGATAAAGGACTCATCTCTGTACTGGTATTATTAGACCTTAGTGCTGATAAAGGACTCATCTCTGTACTGGTCTTGTTAGACCTTAGTGCTGATAAAGGACTCATCTCTGTACTGGTCTTGTTAGACCTTAGTGCTGATAAAGGACTCATCTCTGTACTGGTCTTGTTAGACCTTAGTGCTGATAAAGGACTCATCTCTGTACTGGTCTTGTTAGACCTTAGTGCTGATAAAGGACTCATCTCCGTACTGGTCTTGTTAGACCTTAGTGCTGATAAAGGACTCATCTCTGTACTCGTTTTGTTAGACTTTAGTGCTGCGTTCGACACCATTGATCATGACATCCTATTACAGAGACTGGATCAGTCGATTGGCATTTCAGGTACCGCACTAAGTTGGTTTAAATCCTATTTATCAGATCAATCTCAATTTGTATTTGTAAACGATGAAGCCTCAATGACCATCAACGTTAATCACGGAGTTCCACAAGGTTCTGTGCTTAGATCAATTTTATTTACCTTTTATATATGCTTCTTTTGGGCAACATTATCAGGAAACACTCCATAAACTTTCATTGCTATGCAGATGATACTCAATCAGGTATGTTACCTGCATTATACGAGAGCGCCAGCTGCGGCACTATGGGCATGTGCCACGATTCCCTGAGGCTAACCCGGCCCACAGGATTCTCTCTTTGAGAGACCCTGTTGGGTGGAGGAGACATCGGGGTCGCCCATGTGCCTCGTGGCTTCGTCAGTTTGATTGTTAATTCGGTGGGATGGGGCTGGGAGACCCCGGGAGTACCGTCGGAAGGTGGACGCAGCAACGCGCTGTCTTGGCGGATGCCCCCATACCTGACCTGACCTGACCTGATACTCAATTATATCTATCGATCAAACCAGAGGAGACCAACCAGCTCGCTAAAATTCAAGCATGTCTTAAAGACATAAAAACATGGATGACTTGCAACTTCCTGATGTTAAACTCAGATAAAACTGAAGTTACTTAATTAATTAATTTCAATGATCTGGTCTATGTGGTTTCTGTAGATGGCATTGCCCTGGCATCCAACACCACTGTAAAGAATCTCGGCGTTATCTTTGACAGAGACTTGTCCTTTAACTCCCACGTTAAGCAAATCTCAAGGATTGCATATTTTCATCTACGTAACATTTCAAAAATCAGGCACATCTTGTCTCAAAAAGATGCAGAAAAGCTGGTTCACGTTTGTTACTTCCAGACTAGATTACTGCAACTCCTTATTATCAGGCTGCTCTAATAAGTATCTTAAGTCCCTCCAGTTGATCCAGAATGCTGCAGCTCGTGTACTCACAAAAACTAAGAAAAGAGATCACATGACTCCTGTATTAGCTGCTCTGCACTGGCTCCCTGTAAAATCAAGAATCACATTTAAAATTCTTCTCCTCACCTACAAAGCTTTGATTGGTGATGCACCATCATATCTTATGGAGCTTGTAGTACCATATTGCCCCACTAGAGAGCTGCTCACTAAATGCGGGGCTACTCGTGGTTCCTAGAGTCCAAAAAATTAGGATGGGAGCCAGAGCCTTCAGTTATCAAGCTCCTCTTTTATGGAACCAGCTTCCACTTTAAGTCCGGGAGGCAGACACAGTCACCTCATTTAAGAATAGACTTAAGACTTTCCTGTTTAATAGTGCTTATAGTTAGGGCTGAATCAGGTTTGCCCTGGTCCAGCCCCTTGATATGCTGCTATAGGCTTATAGGCTGCTGGGGGATGTTTTAGGATACACTGAGCACCTATCTCCTCTTCTCTCTCTCCTTATGGATGAATTTACATCTCTCCATTGCACCTTAACTCTGCTTCCTCCCTGGAGTTGTTCTGACTTCACATCTCATAGGGTCCATTGGACCTGGAGGTGTCTGATGCCTGGTGAGCCGGCCTCCCATTGGCCCTGCTGATGCCCCGCCCCCCTCCTCTCTACCTTCTTCTGTTTCATGGATTGGAGTTCCATTCATACATTGTCATATTCATGTAATGTGTTTATGTAACTCTGTAACTCTGTTCATCTGGTCACATGACATCTATTCATCTGTCCATCCGGGGAGAGGGATCCTCCTCTGTTGCTCTCCTGAAGGGTTCTTCACTTTTTTCCCTGTCAAAGGTTATTTTTGGGGAGTTTTTCCTGATCAGATGTGAGGTCAAAGGTCAGGGATGTCGTATGTGTACAGATTGTAAAGTTCTCTGAGGACAATTTGTAATTTGTGATATTGGGCTATACAAAATAAACTGAATTGAATTGAATTATTGACCTGATGAGAGATCAGTTGTTCCAGCTCCCTGCCCTCCATCCTGACTCCAGCACTGATCTCAGTGTCCTGCAGGGTCAACGGGCAACGACCCCCCCATCTTCATGGAGGGCACAAAGTGGGCTCTTTATGGTGGCCATTACACTTCATGTTCTTCTCCCAGCTTGAGGTTAGCATATCCACTGGTATCTCAAAGACTTCTCAGCCCACCATGACGAAGCGATTCTGAACGGAATCGGATGCCGCTCATGAAATAAATAACGAGAGCTGGATTATTTGCGTTGTTTTGTTGCAATCGGAGAACAGCAACAAACCTTTTCTTTGTTTTTTTCATGTTTGTGGTTTATATTGGGTGCTTCAGCTGAAACTGGATCTCTGAGTGTTTCCCAGATGTCATCATTTGCAGATTCGCCGTCTCTCACTGATCTCGTATCTGCCCTCGGATCATCTTACGCGGGGAGCGTTTTCGGGTGTTAAATCCCTTTAAGGACGATTTCAACTTTATATTCATATTTCATATATTTAATTTTTTGTGTGTTTCTCTCAGCAGTTTGTCAAATCTAGAAGCCGAACAATCGTCAATAATAGCTTTTATGTTGTATTTAAAAAAAAAAAGTAAAACCATTACCCTGAACAAACAGTGTCCATATATTAATATCTATATTAATTATACTCTGTTGCGCCAGTTGTATTGTGCCATTCGTTCATGTCGCCAAACTTTAAATTACAACGGTCACAGTTCATTGTCTATCTTGAGATGCAATAAGTGATGATGCTTCAGTGTCTTCATCAGTTTTATATTTTGTCAAAATCTGCAGTGATTCTGTTTGATGTAACGTACAAAACACAGAATGTCAACATAATGGACTCCACCCATCCAACAGGTCCAACACCTCTTATAGTGTGTGTGTGTGTGTGTGTGTGTGCATGTGTGCGTGTGCTTTTCCACCAACAGACACCGACTACATCAGCGAGGAGGAGAAGCAGAAGGTGGAGCTGATGTTGACGTTTCTCACCGAAGAATCCAAACAGGCTGCAGCCAGCACAGCTGTGAGTACAAACAGCAGCATGCCACCCGTCACCGATTGGCCCCGAGTTCATGGTCATGTGACTCGAGCAGCAGCTTGTTACTCCTGAAACAGGTTTACTACAGCTTCATGTTTGTGTCGGCCAGAAATATATTAGTTTGTGTTCCAGGTTTTGTTAGCATTAGTTGAGGGGAATCTCAACTAATCTCAGTCAGTAGGAACAAACCCCTCTGGAAAGGAAGGTTTAGGAAAAAGGAAAATATTGTTGCATGGGAGCTGCTTAAGGTGGCAGTTTGGTCCAGACCAGGAGGCAGGGTTAGGGGTTCTATCCAATGCGGAAGTGTCTTAAAACCTTAATTCTCTCTACTGACCACCAGGGGGTGAGTCCTCTAGTTGTATAGAAGTCTATGCTTCATGTCCTAAAGCTGCATTCTCTCTACTGACCACCAGGGGGCGACTCCTCTGGTTGTATAGAAGTCTATGCTTCATGTGTTAAAGCTGCATTCTCTCTACTGACCACCAGGGGGCGACTCCTCTGGTTGTATAGAAGTCTATGCTTCATGTGTTAAAGCTGCATTCTCTCTCCTGACCACCAGGGGGTGACTCCTCTGGTTGTATAGAAGTCTATGCTTCATGTGTTAAAGCTGCATTCTCTCTCCTGACCACCAGGGGGTGACTCCTCTGGTTGTATAGAAGTCTATGCTTCATGTGTTAAAGCTGCATTCTCTCTCCTGACCACCAGGGGGCGACTCCTCTGGTTGTATAGAAGTCTATGCTTCATGTATTAAAGCTGCATTCTCTCTCCTGACCACCAGGGGGCGACTCCTCTGGTTGTATAGAAGTCTATGCTTCATGTGTTAAAGCTGCATTCTCTCTCCTGACCACCAGGGTGCGACTCCTCTGGTTGTATAAAAGTCTATATAAATGACTCTTCTCTCTTGATTTATTCCGAGTAAACATTGTAAACATTAGTTTTTGGTCTCAATCTCTAGTTTCAAGTCTTCTTCAATACAGCATGATGTTCATTTAGTAAATTATGGTCATTTAGAGTCCGACAGACCATAAAGCGGAGTATGCTTTAGGGCGGGGCTACAAGGTGATTGACAGATCGCTGCCGCTACCAGAGATGTATACAACGTCTCTACGTCACTCCTCCACATTCTAAAAATGGTAACTTCCATTTACCGGTTGCAAAGAAAACAACACGCCATAATCCAAGATGGCGACAGCTTCCAAACACCAGTACGCAAACCAACGGGTGACGTCCACTTATTATTTGCAGCCTGTGGTTTATTATTTGCAGCCTGTGGTTTAGAGGAGACAGCCTGCTGCCCTCGTGGATGAAAAGCATTTCCTCCCCCGCAGTGGAAACCCCATAATTTACTCCAGCACAGAGAGAAAGCATTTATTATTGATAAGGGAATGAAGAGATGGAGGTGAAGGAAAGTTGTCTGAATTCTCTGTTGTTGTTGTTGCCACGTCACGCTTCAAGAACCAGTAGATCGAACCTCTTGGACGGTGTTATTAGATCCTGTCGTAGATGTGCAGGGGGAACCAGTCGGAGGAGAAGTGCAGCTTCATTTCCACAAAGCCACTAATGGTTCTCCGCAGAGAGGCGATGCACTCTGCTCTCGGCTCGATGCGGGAAATGACTTTCTCTTTAATGTCGGGTGGGTTGTGCACATGATTGGAAAGTATTCTCAGGTCCAATCACTCTGGCTAATAAATGGTATATAGCTGTGAGGCAGGAGTCATTTATTAATATCCAGTACAGATGAAAGACAACTGTGCTCTTAGGAAACTGTTGCCAGTTTTTATTTTTTACCTTCTACAATCTTAGTTTTTTTTTTTTATTGTATGTGAATAAACAACCCAAGAACAATTATATTAGAACTTTATTTTACATATTTTCAGATTTCTAGAGTTATAGATATCTATAACTAATATATATTAAACAAATGTAATTTTTTTATTTTTATGAAGCCTTTTGTACAAAATAAAATAATAGAAAACTATATAACCACAATTTTTATGAATGAATCCGAAAACATTTCATGGACCCCCCCTGGAACATTATGTTGCTCCTGAAAATTATTTTTACAAAAACCCACTAATAGAGTTTATAGAGCAGTGAAATAAAGCACCTTCACATCACTTGATGGAGTAGTGCACATCGAGTTGAGCCTTCTTATTAAAGCTGCCCTGTGGGCGTTTTGACCTTTTAGTAGCCCCGCAGCTTTATTATTCCTCCTGGACGCAATATTTCAGGGACTTTTTTCATATTTAACCAGAAGAGATTTGAATGTTTGCATGATTTGGAGCTCACATTTGTTTTTGCCTGTAACTTAAGATGTGTAAATTTACCTAGAAAGGTGCGGGTCTCTCACCAGGCTTTGCTCCAAGAGAGTGGGTGTGTCCTGTGCGTTCTGTCAGCTGTTAGCCAAACAATAACAAAGTGTGGGCTTTATAATAATAATAATAATACTTTATTTAGCGCTGTAGACACTCAAAGACGCTTTACATAGGGCATAGACAAACAGAACTAAACTAAATAGAAAGACAAGGAGCAAACAAAACATCCAGAACATTTTGGGTAAGATCCGTACACATCCTCTGACCTCTGACCCTCACATCGGAACAGGAACAAAACCCAAGAGGAGGCTCCCTCGGTCAGGATGGACAGAACACATTCAATGCATATTGCACATTCATACACACAAAAGATTTGTATAAGGAGAGTAGTGAGCAGAATAATGATTATAACAATAACAGCAGCAGTGGATATAGTAGAATAATAACAACAATACAAGCTTGCGATGATATCAGTAATAATAATAGAAATGTGACGAAGAATAATAATAATAATAATAATAATAATAATAATAGTAGCAGTGCAGCACCACAGTTTAACAATTGTGTGAGTCACAAAAATAAACCACGAGAGGTTCTTAAGCATGCAGCCATAGCGGCCATCCAAAAATACGTCAACAGACGTGGAGGTGCACGCTGTCCTCACATCTCCTGTCAACAGACGTGGAGGTGCACGCTGTCCTCACATCTCCTGTCAACAGACGTGGAGGTGCACGCTGTCCTCACATCTCCTGTCAACAGACGTGGAGGTGCACGCTGTCCTCACATCTCCTGTCAACAGACGTGGAGGTGCACGCTGTCCTCACATCTCCTGTCCACAGACGTGGAGGTGCACGCTGTCCTCACATCTCCTGTCCACAGACGGGGATGTAAATTAATTTATTAATTTATTCACACACAGGCGCACGAGGACGCACATTCCTCATCACCGTACAGGAACAATTCTTAATGCGTCCACATTTTATTGAGTCAACAGTTGCATTGTACAGTTCCTCTGTCTTTATTTAATATATATATATATATATATATATATATATATATATATATATATATATATATATATATATATACACACACATATACATAATTTATGCACATAAATAATTATCAGCATGCATGCACGATAACCACCAATCTGCTTATGTCTTTTTTTTTCCCATAATTGTGTCTGTCGTGTACTTTTGTATATTTGCTTATTAAGACTGAGTTGTTTCGAGGAAGATGACTTCCAGCTTTTAGAACGGTTGAAAAATATGATTTGTATGTAAAGAAAAGAGCAGGGGGACATAGTATTGATCCCTGTTGGACACCTCTCTGCCATGATAGGCCAAAATAATAAGGGAGTTGGTAGTTTAATACAAAAAACATTTGTGTGCAGCAGTCCTGTAGCCAATCAAAGCTCTTTGAGTGACAACATAGATTTGACTTCATACGTTGTCTTGTTTTAATGTACCATGTATCAATAACTACGCCCGTCCCCCTGGCTACGAATACAAAAACTTTCAACGTATCCGAGGTTTGCAGAAGCTTACAATGCCAAAAACACAGACCTGCATCCGGACCGGACCGCCTCCCATGCCTCCCTAACGCGGTCACCTCCCATGGTGTCGACTATGGCAGCTTTGTCAGTCCTCTTACGCTTCAAACTGGGACCAACCAACATGTTTAGATTAAGGCATCAAAAACACTTGGTTAGGTTCAGGAAAAACTCACAATTCTGGTGAAATAAGTATGTTTTTTTCGTAGTAAAGTCGGCTTCTTTACGTATGAGATGTAAGTGAACTATTGGTTTTCACAAAAACAGTGGTTTCCTGGGTGAAAGTCTTTGATGTATTTGATGATGTCGCTCAGACTCCCGACTAAACCTGACAAAGTCTGAGGCTATGTTGTTTTTTTTGTTAATTGTTCCACAAAGTTATTCACTGCTTTGGAAAGACTTTCTCACACATAAAAAAAACTCAGAATATGGCGTATAGATCCTACTGACTGATACGACACAGGTGTAGTGGTAGCCCAGCCTCCGTGTCACGTCCAGGCAGAACGCAGGACACAAATGGAGGGTCTTCCAGGTAAAGTTTATTTGTAAGACTGACTCTCCAAAAAGGAAAAAGCAGGGCTATAAAAGATTATCAAAAAACAAAGATCACTCCACTCTTGGAGGAAAACAAAAACACTCCTTAAAAACTGGAGGCACTACGAAAGATTATCTAAACCAAAATCACTCCTTACGGAGGAAACAAAAGACTATGAAAACTTTAACAAACAACCTAAATCTAAGACACAAAAACTTACAAAATCAAAATCACTCTCTGGGAGGAATCCAATGAAAACGGAAACGATGGCTTGGTATTTCAAGAGTTGGTACAATGGCAGGACTAGAGGGACTGCAGGGCTGGAGGGGACGCGGGCTAGAGGGACCGCAGGGCTAGAGTGACCGCAGGGCTAGAAGGACCGCAGGGCTAGAGTGACCGCAGGGTTAGAAGGACCGCAGGGCTAGAGTGACCGCAGGGCTAGAAGGACTGCAGGGCTAGAGTGACCGCAGGGCTAGAGGGACCGCAGGGCTAGAGTGACCGCAGGGCTAGAGGGACCGCAGGGCTAGAGTGACCGCAGGGCTAGAAGGACCGCAGGGCTAGAGTGACCGCAGGGCTAGAAGGACCGCAGGGCTAGAGTGACCGCAGGGCTAGAAGAACCGCAGGGCTAGAGTGACCGCAGGGCTAGAAGGACCGCAGGGCTAGAGGGACCGCAGGGCTAGAGGGACCGCAGGGCTAGAGTGACCGCAGGGCTAGAAGGACCGCAGGGCTAGAGTGACCGCAGGGCTAGAAGGACCGCAGGGCTAGAGTGACCGCAGGGCTAGAAGGACCGCAGGGCTAGAGTGACCGCAGGGCTAGAAGAACCGCAGGGCTAGAGTGACCGCAGGGCTAGAGTGACCGCAGGGCTAGAAGGACCGCAGGGCTAGAGTGACCGCAGGGCTAGAGTGACCGCAGGGCTAGAGGGACCGCAGGGCTAGAGTGACCGCAGGGCTAGAAGGACCGCAGGGCTAGAGTGACCGCAGGGCTAGAAGGACCGCAGGGCTAGAGGGACCGCAGGGCTAGAGGGACCGCAGGGCTAGAGGGGACACAAGGACAGAAACGAACACACTGGCACAGGACAAGGGAGACGCCGACTATAAGTACACATGAGGGAAGTGGAGACAGGTGGACACAATCAGGAATCAGGGATGACAATCAGACAGGTGACACATGAGGAAGGACAAGGAACCTGAAACGAGAGGAGAGTTACTATTTCAAAATAAAACAGGAAATGACAAGACAAAAAGAAAAATTATAAAACAAACCCAACAACTTCACCGCGGTGCGACACTCCGGGGTTCTGCTACTACGCCCCCGGTGCTCAGCAGAAGAGTCAAATAAGCAGAAACTTTATTTGAGTATTTGTTGTTCTGGCTGTTTTGTGAATAATCCAACAAACCGTGTTTCTGAACCCTGCTCTGGAATAATCCAACCAGATGGCGAGGTCGTCCTTATCCAACAGAAACAAACCTTTATACAAATGTCCATCTGTGGGGAAAATATCTCCAGATGTCTTCAGCTGCTGGACAGGTTTCTGCGTCATCTACAGATGATTAACCGTGGATGTGAAGGCATTGTGTGGATTGGAGTCCCACCTGCTGTAATTAAGGACATGGGGACATTAGTGTTAACACATTGTTAAATCTTCGGCTCGGCTGATAGTTCGAAGCCCTGCAATGAAAGACCTTTAATTCAATGCTTTTTTATTTGTACATGGTGAGGTTATAAAGGGGAAGCTTTAAGCGGCTCTTCTGGAGATTGATGATTTAAATGCAGCAGCAAGACATGTGCTTCCTGGTCAGTATGTTTGAAAGGCTCTGTACCAGTTCTCTTTTTTTATTGGAGTGACCTTCATCTGGTTCCTGCCCACTCAGCACTGGATGTGACGGCTGCAGCCGGACAGAAGCACTCTGCGCATTCAGGAGAACATGCAGTTTGACCTGCACAGGGTTTTTTCTTTCTTTCTTTTTGTACAGATACTTTGAACCTTCCTGACTCAGCCTCATCCTCCACGGCTTACACACACACACACACACACACACATACACACACACACATACACACACACTGGCTGCCTTTATCCACTCGCCTGAAAAAGTCATGAGCCTCCTGCATTACTCTTACCTACATTACCCACAATGCACCACTTTATCTCTTACGGTTGTGTGGTAGATTGTGGTGTGCTGTGCTAGAAGCCACTACAGAGGTCTGGTGCACTCGCATCTTCTAAATCTCCCAAACCTCCTGTTGGTTTTCAGGTTGTCCGCCCTTCTGGTTCTTTCTCGTAAACGTGAACGTCTTGCGCACATTTCTAAAGAAATTGGTACAAAAGGTCCACTGCCACTTGAGGTTGAACTGATTAGAATTTGGTTGTCGAAAGAACACCGTGACCTCCCCTAAAATGAGTTTTTCACTCAAGAATCCACCTGCTAATTATGACAATTTCACACAAATGTCTATCGATATTAAGTGATGACATTTGGATGTGGAATGCAACTTGAGGAGGCAGAAAGTCTAGTTTACCTTTTAAACTCTTTTCTCTTCCCAAACCGACACCGACTCCAGAAACAACCCTTGATGCGACCTGTTTTCACACAGCTCCCTCATGGAGACACCAAAGGGCATACTACTCCTTTTAACTTGTGCAGTTTCCCAAAACATCTGGAAACACCTGGAGAACCTCTGGGGTTCAGTTTGAATGCATGACGATATACCAGTGTCGGTTGGAGAACAAACTAAGATGCATTGACTGGTCAAATATGAGGATTTATAGCTCATCACAGTGAACTGAATACATTGATCTGTATGACGTCACCACGAACTCTGTGAACGATAACTGACAGATGATGCAGTTGTACTTTTTTATCCTCACATGATTCCTTATTTACAACACTCCTCATCATCATAGTACTCCACTGTCATCTGTTGATGTTTGCCCTTAACAAGCTGCCACACTTATTTTTGGCATCCCTCGGCTCGCCCTGAGACCAGACACATATTCCTCTCCACACGGGTATTTCAGGATTCAGATGATTGACGGCTCCCTGAGCGCATGCACCAATCACATCCCACCGTTGCTCCTCTGGGCCCCTCCTCCGCTCAAAACATCGGGGCTCAAACATGAGATGCATCTTAGTCAATGCATCTCACGCACATTAATACTGGCCTCTCTTGCTGTGCCTTTGCTGCATGTGACAGATTGCATTGTGATATTTATTTTTTTATTTCGCCACTTGACAGTGTCTCTGAACTCAGCTGTGACTGAACGCCTGGGGAGACTTTTGTTTTAAATTTGGCACTAACGTCAACTTTAACTCAAAAATAAACTGATTAGGATTTGGTGGTCGAAGGTCACCATGACCTTACAAAACATATTTTGGGCAGTAATCCAAGACTTTATTTTATAATTCCCTTCTATGATGAACATTGCTGCTGAGGCAAAGTGTCTCTTTGTGGTAGTTCTGAGTCTTTAGTCATTTGTTGAGTCTATTTGTGGTCTGTTTGAGTCATTATGGTCATTTCTGAGTCTTTGTGGTCAGTTCTAGTTCTTGTGATCTTTTTTCCACTCTCTGAGTCTTTGTGGTCGTTTTTGAGTCTTTATGGTCAGTTTTTGAGTCTTTGTGGTCTTTCTGAGTCTTTGTGGTTGTTATGAGTCCCTCTGTGGTTTTTTGCATCTTGTTGTTTTTGTGGTCAATTTGTGTGTCTTTTAGTCGTTTGGGGTCTTTGCGGTTGGTTGTGTGAATCCATGCATGTACAGACGACACTCTGTGTACACTCTGATGAAACAGCACCGCCTGGATTCTTCAACGCCACTTTCATCTGCGGAAATACCGGATTAAAACAAACTGAATAGAAGTCTGTGGAGCATTTGAATGTTGATTTTAAATAACTGATACTGAGCTAGTTTCTGAATGTGTATTTTTTAATGAATGATATGTTAACTGTGCAACAACTCTTCAGTTTGTGGTGGTTTTGTGTCTCTTTGTGGTCGCTCATGCGTTCACCGTGTCCAGATGACAGTTCTGCCTCAGGGAGATGTTCATTTTCTTTGTGTGTGCTGGTCTGTGTGCGATCTGATGAAACAACATCACCTCCTGCTGCTTTCATCTTCACTGGCCTTCAAATCACGAAGAGATCTTTGTTGTATTTCCTTCACTCTCTCATCTTTTCTGTCTCTCAGTCTCTTGTTTCATTTCTCATCCTTTCTGTCCCTCACTTCCTCCTTGAACTCTGTATGACTTTTGAATTCTAACACATTTTTGAACACAAAAGGCTGACAGAGGCTGCAAATTCAAATTCCATCCAGTTGACAGATGGATTTGGGGGCATATCATATAAAATCAGAGCATGAGGTGATGTCTTAAAATGGTTTGTTTCTGGGTGGACGAAGAGGGGGGACGGAGAACATTTAAATAAACTCAAATATAAAAAATAGTAAATAATCAAAACAGTAATATTAGTATCAATAGTTTAGCTAACCATTACATACATGCACATATACACTGACAAATACATAAGCATTTACATAACCATCCACATGCATATACTTTGACACATGCACTCCAAAAGGAGGATTGAAGGGGGAGGACTGACGGCTAAGTTAAGTACAATTAAATGATATATGCACTAAATATATCAAATAAAGTAACTAACATAAAACAAAAAAAGGTATCATTGGTAAATTTGCAGTCATTTCTTCCATTGTATGAACCTTTCTGTCACCACTGAGTTATTGTTGATGGTTTTGCATCCTTCCAGTTCACAGTTATAATTTTCCTGGCAATCATTAAAAATATACGCAGACTTATCATGAGAAAATAAACAATGAGCGCTTCATGAGTCCGAAAATATGGAGATCACTTCCTTTTTTTGTTTATTGTTTTGCGTGCAATTAATCAAGATAAAGAGATTTTAACGTTTATTTTATAATAAAGTCGGTAAATTCTCCTCCAGAAAAAGGTCATTTTGTTTTTTTGTGGAGGAAACCAGTGAAGCTGATGTTGGAGTACAACCATATGTTATGCCTGTGAGTGTGAAGGGAGGAGGAGGGAGTGGAGGAGGACACGAGAGGGAGGATAAATGGTGGAGAGAGAAGGAGAAGAGAGAACACGAGAGGGAGGATAAATGGAGGAGAGAGAAGAGGAAGGAAGGAGAAGGAGAAGAGAGAACACGAGAGGGAGGATAAATGGAGGAGAGAGAAGAGGAAGGAGGGAGAAGGAGAAGAGAGAACACGAGAGGGAGGATAAATGGAGGAGAGAGAAGAGGAAGGAGGGAGAAGGAGAAGAGAGAACACGAGAGGGAGGATAAATGGAGGAGAGAGAAGAGGAAGGAGGGAGGGAGAAGAGAGAACACGAGAGGGAGGATAAATGGAGGAGAGAGAAGAGGAAGGAGGGAGAAGGAGAAGAGAGGTCAAGGAGGTGGAAGATGAGGAGAGAGAGTGAGGGTGACGAAAGGAGAATGGGAGGATGAGTGGAGGAGAGAGATGGGAGGAAAGGAGGAGGAAATAGAGCAGGGATGAAGAGGGAGGAAGGACTGAGTCACTGAAAGTGAAGAAAGGTTGTAAAGTGAAAACATAAGAAGTGAACAGATGGAAGAAAAGTGACGAAAAAGGCTGAGAGTCGAGAGCGGGTGTGATGATGATGATGTTGATGTAGACGCCCTTCAGAGAGGAGTTTTTCTCAACCGCTTTGGTGTTAATGCAGATGTCCCATGATGCACTGGGGCATATTCATAAAAACTTTGTCTCTAAAAGGTGTTTTTGAACGGATATTACATATTAATAGTTCCCTCTGTTTCCAGTCTTTATGCTAAGCTATGCTAACATGCAAGAAAGAGAAGATTTTATTATTATTATTATTATTATTGTAAAAACAATGATCAAAAACATGCAGAGCTGTCAACGTTTTTCTTTCTCCATCGTAGCCGACCAGTGAGGAAGACCTCTGCCCCATCTGCTACGCTCACTCCATCTCCGCCGTCTTCAAGCCCTGCTCCCACAAGTCCTGCAAGTGAGTCCGCAAACACCCACGACACACACACACACACAAATAGACCACACACAGGTTCTTTAATGTGTAACCCCCCCCCCCCCCCCCCCCCCCCCCCCCCCCCCCACACACACATGTTCTTTCATGTGTAACACCCCACACACACATTTCATCTCCTGCCTCCTCACTCACAAACGCTTACTAAAGTCCTGCAGAATCTGGAGGACAAAAATTTCTGTTGCATGAATCACGAAGTATGATGCTCAAATATAATAATCTAAAAACAAGATTATAAGAAATTATTTAAGAATATATATATATATATACATATATTCTTAAATAATACTTTGTGACTCATATATATATATATATATATATATATATATATATATTATTAGTTAAATAACCCTAACCATCACAGAGAAAATACAGTTTTCTCCTCCAGTATCCAGTAGAACATGTGATCATGTGATCAGTAAATCATTTGATCAGTAGAACATGTGATCATGTGATCAGTAACTCATGTGATCAGTAGAACATGTGATCTGTAGATCAGTAAATTATGTGATCAGTAGAACATGTGATCAGTAGTTCATGTGATCAGTAGTTTGTGTGATCAGTAGTTTTTGTGATCAGTAGATCGTGTGATCAGTAGATTGTGTGATCTGTAGATTGTGTGATCATTAGAACATGTGATCAGTAGATCATGTGATCAGTAGATCATGTGATCAGTAGAACATGGGATCAGTAGAACATGGGATCAGTAGAATATGTGATCAGTAGAATATGTGATCAGTAGAACATGTGATCAGTAGAACATGTGATTAGTAGAACATGTGATCAGTAGAACATGTGATCAGTAGTTCATGTGATCAGTAGTTTGTGTGATCTGTAGAACATGTGATCCGTAGATCGTGTGATCAGTAGATCGTGTGATCAGTAGATCATGTGATCAGTAGAACATGTGATCAGTAGATCATGTGATCAGTAGTTCATGTGATCAGTAGAACATGTGATCAGTAGTTCATGTGATCATTAGAACATGTGATCAGTAGATCATGTGATCAGTAGAACATGTGATCAGTAGAACATGTGATCAGTAGTTCGTGTGATCAGTAGATCATGTGATCAGTAGTTCGTGTGATCAGTAGTTTGTGTGATCAGTAGATCATGTGATCAGTAGTTCGTGTGATCAGTAGTTTGTGTGATCAGTAGTTTGTGTGATCAGTAGTTCATGTGATCAGTAGTTCATGTGATCAGTAGAACATGTGATCAGTAGTTCATGTGATCAGTAGATCATGTGATCAGTAGTTCATGTGATCAGTAGTTCATGTGATCAGTAGTTCATGTGATCAGTAGATCATGTGATCAGTAGATCATGTGATCAGTAGTTCATGTGATCAGTAGTTTGTGTGATCAGTAGTTTTTGTGATCAGTAGAACATGTGATCAGTAGTTTGTGTGATCAGTAGAACATGTGATCAGTAGAACATGTGATCAGTAGAACATGTGATTAGTAGTTCATGTGATCAGTAGAACATGTGCTCAGTGAAAATAAGTACTGTCTGAAGGTAATTGATAACGTTCTCCTGATGCGTTCAGGTCTAATCTAGTAAAATGTAGTGTTGGTGATAAACTAGAATAAATCCAGATGTTTCCACATGAATATAAAATAGATATTAGAGATGAATTATGAGCTGTTTAACTTCCTAAAGCTCATTGTTACACTTCATTAAGAATGAAAGAAAGATATATGTTTGAATCAATAATATTAAATCTTAATCATTTGAATTTTGTGTTTTTATGAAGAAAAAACAAAGTAAAAGTACAACATTTAAGAATTGTTTATGTTTTACTGAGAGTTAAGGTAAGTATATTCTGGATCCTCGTAGACCAGCTGCTCTAATCAAACAACAAAGGGATCTTTATCTGTTAATATGGATCAATGATCGGCTATTAGTAAAAACAAAACCTGTGATCAGGGATCTGTAAAAGGTATTTTATTTTATTTTATTTAAACATACTGCGATCTGTATTCCGAGAGTTTCTTGATCCGTTCCATCCGTTGTGTATGTGTACATATATAAAGTTGAAATATTTAATAAGAGTGGCGAAAGCCAATCGGCGTTGAGACGCTCATCATTGACGTCGGTGACTCTAATTGGCTGCTGCTCCTCTAGAGCGCTGGAAGAGACAGTCATCTAGACGTAGTCGTGAAAGTCACCGAGCTGTGTGAGCCTACGGGTGATGTTATGTATAAATATATATATATATATGATATTAATGTTATGAAGCCAGACATGAGGGCTTTTGATTATAAAGTATAAAGCAGAATTGGTGGTTATTTCTTCAGCTCTACGGCGCGAATGAAACGAATGAACCACAACTAGTCGGGCGAGTAAACTCGCGCCAGTAATATTCACAATGCTTTTGGTGTGAACGCAGCATTAGATTCTCATTGCTGAGCTTTCAGGGTCAATGGATTTCATGAATGAAACAAAAAAATATTGAACACATAATGTTGTAAAAATAAATAATTATGAACTGATTATATTTCATTTGTAATATATTTTAATATATATAATAAGATAAAAATAATGTTGGATTCCTTAATGTCTGCAGGAGCCTTGTTCATCGATCTAACCAACACGCATACAAACACACACACACACACACACGCCGTGAGTCAGCTGTTTGGTAACTGCTGATTGTGGCTGAAAACCCCGCGTGTGGGCTGCCGACCTCGCGTCATGCCTCGATGCATATTTCATGTTATCCCGGAGGTGCGCTTGATTTAGCTGCCAGCTCAGCAGCCGTATGGATTATCCGGGCGCTGATTGAGAGCGCTGTCACGAGGAGTAAACCACAACGCTGATTTGTAATCCGCGCCGAGGCCAAACTCGGGCTCGCTTTCACCCCCCGACCTCGTGGCCTCCAATACTAATAGTAAATAGTATAGTACTAATAATACTAATAGCCGATCATCCGTGATCCATATTCACAGATATAGATCATGTTGTTGTTTGATTAGAGCAGCTGGTCTACAAGGATCCAGAATATTAAAAAAAACATCTAAATGCTTCTTTTGCTTTGTGTTAAATTTAGTGTTAATTATTTTTTTTTTTCTTTATAAAAACAAACAATTCATATGATGAGGAATTACATTATTATTAGTTTTAATGATGTAGTGTAAACAGCTTATAATTCATCTCTAATATCTATTTTATATTCATGTGAAAACATCACCAACTCTACATTTTACTAGATTACACCTGAACGCATCATGAGAACGGTATCATTTACCTTCAGCCAGTACTCATTTTCACTGAGCAGAGCCTGAACGCATCATGAGAACGTTATCATCTACCTTCAGCCAGTACTCATTTTCACTGAGCAGAGCCTGAACGCATCATGAGAACGTTATCATTTACCTTCAGCCAGTACTCATTTTCACTGAGCAGAGCCTGAACGCATCATGAGAACGTTATCATCTACCTTCAGCCAGTACTCATTTTCACTGAGCAGAGCCTGAACGCATCATGAGAACATTATTATATTCTTCGAACACATTAAACAAACATGTTAATCAGTGATCTTTTGTTTTGAGGTTCTGACCTTTGACCTCCACATACGTGAGAGGAGACGTATCACATGGTTATCTAAATGTGTTTTGTTGCTGTCTTCTGTGTAGAGCCTGCATCAACCAGCATCTGATGAACAACAAGGACTGTTTCTTCTGCAAAGCCACCATCACCGGGGTGGAAGACTACAGCAAGCCAGCCGCCTCCTAACACACACACACTCACACACACAGACACACACACGTTAGCTGTTACCTGTGTAAGGACTGAAGTGTCAAACCGTCACCCATTCCAAAGCACATCAGAGAACCCAAAGATTTCTCACAGAGGTCTGTACTGTGTGTGTGTGTGTGTGTGTGTGTGTGTGTGCAGGTGCTATTGTTTTTTGGGGGGGAGAATGATGAAATAACTTAAGAACAGATGCATTTCGAGAGCTTTGCAAAGTGAGTCACGATGTGGTGAAAAGGGATTATCATTTTCAATGTTTTGATTAATATACAGTATATGTAGCCTGACGGCGTTGGTCATGAATACATACTATTAATAGTCCTTTCCCTCCAGCTCAGAGGTCCTTATTGTACATTTGATCCGACAGCTTATAGTGTGTTCCTGTCCAGTGAAAACCTTGTATCTCCAGACGTGTTGATGTTGAACGTGTTCGATGAGCTGAAGGATGCAGAGTTTCTTTTATGTGTTGAGAAAAAACATATTAAGCAAAATAAAATATTTTAAAAAGCCTCCTGGATCAGCTGGAAAGCTGTTCTTTCTCTTTAGAGATACGTGTGAAGATCTTATGGAATATTAATGCATCGCTGTAGCTCACACCGGCCGACAGGATATAAAGGAGCTCACAATGCAACATACACATCAATGCAGCTGCAATATTAATCAAATATAGAGTAGTTATTGTATACTACAGTAAAGGAGCTGGATACTTTCCAAGATGAATCAGATTTTCTTTTTAAACAAGATCAAATAAATATATATTTAGATATTTTAAATAAAAAACAATCTGATGAGGAAACATCTCTTTGTGTTTGAACCTTTAATCCGGATTCATTAGTACACATTGTTTTATTTTGAAGGTTGGAAACCGCCATTTCATTTCAGGTTTGTGTGCAGTATGTTTATATATATGTATGTGTGTATATATGTATGTATACAGTATGTATGTGTGTGTATATGTATGTGTATGTATGTGTATATATATGTATGTGTGTGTGTGTATATGTGTATATGTATGTGTATGTATGTGTGTATATATGTATGTATACAGTATGTATGTGTGTGTGTGTATGTATGTGTATGTATGTGTATATATATGTATGTGTGTGTGTGTATATGTGTATATGTATGTGTATGTATGTGTGTATATATGTATGTATACAGTATGTATGTGTGTGTATGTGTATGTATGTGTATATATGTGTATGTATGTGTGTATATATGTATTTATATATGTGTATATATATATACTGTATGTATGTGTATGTATGTGTGTGTGTGTGTGTATATGTGTATATGTATGTGTATGTATGTGTGTATATATGTATGTATACAGTATGTATGTGTGTGTGTATGTATGTGTATATATGTGTATGTATGTATGTGTGTATATATGTATTTATATATGTGTATATATATACTGTATGTATGTGTATGTATATTTATATAAATGTGTATGTGTATACATATGTATATATGTATTTATATATGTATGTATGTGTGTATATATGTACGTGTTTATATATCTGTGTGTGTGTGTGTGTATGTATATATATACATACATATACACACATATGTGTGTATATATGTGTGTATATATATATATATATATATATATATATATATATATATATATATATATATATATATATACACATACACACGTGTGTATATATGTGTGTATACATATACACACATATGTGTGTATACGTGTGTGTATATGTATATATATATATATAGTGCATCCGGAAAGTATTCACAGCGCTTCACTTTTTCCACATTTTGATATGTTACAGCCTTATTCAAAAATGGATTAAATTAATTATTTTCCTCAACATTCTACACACAACAACCCATAAAGACAAAGTGTAAACTGTTTTTTGCAAATTTATTAAAAATAAAGAACGAAAACATAACATGTACATAAGTATTCACAGCCTTTGCTCAATACTTTGTTGAAGCATTTTTGGCAGCAATTACAGCCTCAAGTCTTCTTGGGTATGACTCCACAAGCTCGGCACACCTATATCTGGGCAGTTTCTCCCATTCTTCTTTGCAGAACCTCTCAAGTTCCATCAGGTTGGATGGGCAGCGTCGGTGCACAGACACTTTCAGATCTCTCCAGAGATGTTCAATGGGGTTCAAGTCAGGGCTCTGGCTGGGCCACTCAAGGACATTCACAGAGTCCTTTGTTATCTTCAGGTCGTTGTTCTGTTGGAAGATGAACCGTCGCCCCAGTCTGAGGTCCAGAGCGCTCTGGAGCATGTTTTCATCCAGGATGTCTCTGTACATGGCTGCATTCATCTTTCCCTCAATCCTGACTAGTCTCCCAGTTCCTCCTGCTGAAGAACATCCCCACAGCATGATGCTGCCACCACCATGCTTCACTGTAGGGATGGTATTGGCCAGGTGATGAGCAGTGCCTGGTTTCCTCCAGACATGACGCTTGGCATTCAGGCCAAAGAGTTCAATCTTTGTTTCATCAGACCAGAGAATGTTGTTTCTTATGGTCTGAGAGTCCTTCAGGTGCCTTTTTGCAAACTCCAGGTGAGCTGTCATGTGCTTTTTACTGAGGAGTGGCTTCCGTCTGGCCACTCTACCAAACAGACCTGATTTGTGGAGTGCTGCAGAGATGGTTGTCCTTCTGGAAGGTTCTCCTCTCTTCATTGAACAACACTGGAGCTCTGTCAGAGGGATCATCGGGTTCCTGGTCACACTAAAGTGTTAAACTACAAAGTGCTATCGGTAAGAGACATTTAAGTGCTACTAGAGTGCTAAACAACAAAGTGCTATCGGTAAGGGACATTTAAGTGCTACTAGAGTGCTACTACGGCTCTACCTTCCCTATTCAAGGTATAGTCGAAAAAGATGTGTTTTTAGTTTGCGACGGAAGGTGTAGAGACTTTCTGCTGTCAATGGGGAGCTCGTTCCACCAATGAGGAGCCAGCACAGCAAACAGTCGTGACTGTTGAGTGTTTAGCTCGAAGTGAAGGAGCTACAAGCCGATTGGCAGAAGCCGAGCGAAGTGAACGGGCTGGGGTGTGAGGTTAGACCATGTCCTGGGTGTGAGGTTAGACCATGTCCTGGATCTAAGGTTAGACCATGTCCTGGGTGTACGGTTTGACCATGTCCTGGATGTAAGGTTAGACCATGTCCTGGGTGTGAGGTTAGACCATGTCCTGGATCTAAGGTTAGACCATGTCCTGGGTGTGAGGTTAGACCATGTCCTGGATGTGAGGTTAGACCATGTCCTGGGTGTGAGGTTAGACCATGTCCTGGTGTGAGGTTAGACCATGTCCTGGGTGTGAGGTTAGACCATGTCCTGGGTGTGAGGTTAGACCATGTCCTGGGTGTGAGGTTAGACCATGTCCTGGATGTGAGGTTAGACCATGTCCTGGGTGTGAGGTTAGACCATGTCCTGGTGTGAGGTTAGACCATGTCCTGGGTGTGAGGTTAGACCATGTCCTGGGTGTAAGGTTAGACCATGTACTGGGTGTGAGGTTAGACCATGTCCTGGGTGTGAGGTTAGACCATGTCCTGGGTGTGAGGTTAGACCATGTCCTGGGTGTGAGGTTAGACCATGTCCTGGATGTAGACTGGACCCGATCTGTTCGCAGCACGGTACACAAGTACCAATGTTTTGAAGCGGATGCTGCAGCCACCGGTAACCAGTGAAGGTCGCGGAGGAGCGGAGGATTGTGGGTAAATTTCGGGAGGTTGAAGACCAGTCGAGCAGCTGCATTCTGGATGAGCTGTAGAGGTCGAATGGCATTAGCAGGTAGACCTGCCAGGAGGGAGTTACGATAGTCTAGCCATGAGATGACCAGAGCCTGGACCAGAACCTGGACCAGGACCTGGACCAGAGCCTGGACCAGGACCTGTGCCGCCTTCTGAGTGAGAAGAGGTCGTATTCTCCTGATGTTGTACAGCATGTACCTACAGGAGCGTGTTGTTGCGGGAATGTTGGCAGTCAGAGAGAGTTGACTGTCGAGCGTCACTCCGAGGTTCCTGGCAGTCGGAGTCGGAACCAGCACTGAGTCGTTGAAGTTAATAATCAGGTCGTGGGTGGGAGAGCCTTTTCCTGGAAGGAGGAGAAGTTCAGTCTTGTCCGGGTTAATTTTCAGGTGGTGAGCGGACATCCACTGAGAGATGTCAATCAGACATCCACTGAGAGATGTCAGTCAGACATCCACTGAGAGATGTCAGTCAGACATCCACTGAGAGATGTCAGTCAGACATCCACTGAGAGATGTCAGTCAGACATCCACTGAGAGATGTCAGTCAGACAGGCAGAGATTCGTGCTGCTACCTGTGTTTCAGATTGGGGAAACGAGAGGATCAGTTGGGTGTCATCAGCATAGCGATGGTAGGAGAAGCCATGAGAGAGAATGACAGAGAGAGAGAGTTGGTGTACAGAGAGAAGAGAAGAGGACCAAGGACTGAACCCTGAGGGATACTTATATACATGTTATGTTTTCGTTCTTTATTTTTAATAGATTTGCAAAAATTTGCAAAAAACAGTTTTCACTTTGTCATTATGGGTTGTTGTGTGTAGAATGTTGAGGAAAATAATGAATTTAATCCATTTTGGAATAAGGCTGTAACATAAAATCTGGAAAAAGTGAAGCGCTGTGAATACTTTCCGGATGCACTGTATATATACATATATATATGTATATGTATATATACATACACACACACACGCACACACAGGGAACATTGGAGAACTCCTACATCACCTTTACCTTTGGATTACTTAACTCTTACTTAACACTTTGAACTCAATATACTTGTTAGAGGATCAATAAGACAAAGAAATCAATCAGAGACACAGAATTACTGCATACGCAAAGCAAAACAATACACACAGGAATTCACACACAATCCGCACACTTTAATAAGCAATGTCCGTCATCTTGGGATGTCACTGAAGCATCCGGTTATCTGTCATGTCATTAAATTGAGCATTTGCAGAAAGAAAGGCGTACTTTTCTAAAACCTAAAGTAATAATTTAATCTGTTCTTGATCTGGTCGGCTCGTTGGAACAAAGAGAAACTACGCTGTGATTTATTAAATGATCATGCAGAAAACCTCACCTCGTCTTTCGTCAATAATTTAGATCTTTAGGAATGTATAACTCACTAAGCCTACTTTTAAACGAATGAATCATTCTAGAATTGGAATTAAAAGTGGGAAACACATTTATTATATTAGTACCCAGAAAACATAGTTAACTGGATGTCTTAGTTAATTTTGTCTTTGTATATTTATTTCTATATATAATATGTATTTATGGAAATATGATATATATACAATATATTTTTATAAAAATATGATATATATATATACTGTAGATATTTTGAGTACTAATACAGTATAGTATATATATTCTGAGTACTAATATAGTATGTATATTCTATATATTTATTCTCCCCTTTTAATTCTGGGTAATATAGTCCTGCATAATATTGGTGCCGGGAAACTGAAAGTATTTGAAACCTTTGATCTTTTGAGAAATGATGCTAAATGAAGGACTATTTCACGTCTTTGGAAAGTTTCCAGACTGCGTTTGTTTTCATTTTCATCTCTGTCGTGTTTTTGAATATTAACTGCAATCTTTTGCTTTTTTGTTCCGTGCAAGTTTTTACTGTCCAAAATCATGATGATGATAATAATCCAAAGTGAATCTCCTGTGTGTGTGTGTGTGTGTGTGTGTGTTTCCCTCACTATATGAACAGATAGA
The DNA here is from genome assembly GCF_009769545.1 of Cyclopterus lumpus. Taxonomy (NCBI): domain Eukaryota; kingdom Metazoa; phylum Chordata; class Actinopteri; order Perciformes; family Cyclopteridae; genus Cyclopterus; species Cyclopterus lumpus. The sequence continues at coordinate 27,909,654 of NC_046970.1, read as the reverse complement.
GGTACTTATATCCAAAGCATGTATTTGAGTGAACAGACTGTTTATTGTGCAGGTTTATAGACAGTAGTATCACAACGGCCGTATTATTTGTTGTTTCCTGTTTATGGGGAGGGGAGGGGCAAGATGTCGAGGAGGAACGAGGCTCATTGCTTTCTGCTTCTCCTTGTCAGTGAGAGTGCACATGTGTTGACATTGTAACTGCATTACATTATTTATCAGAAACTGCTCTGTGGAGAAGGAGAAGGAGGAGGAGGAGGAGGAGGAGGAGGAGGAGGAGGAGCTCTTGTAAGGGCCAGGAATCCAGTCACGCTTCAGCCATCGTCCATCCAAGCAGAAGTCTACGGGTCAAGAGGTCAAATGCATCCAAAAGCGCGAGAAGATTCCTAAAAGTATTCCGTCTTGTGAAAAATAAATAATCTTGATCCCTTCATTGAGAGTCACCGGACGTCTCCAGTTCCTCGACCCGCAGTGGAAAGAATCCTTTAATGGGCGACTGTGGGTCAGTGGTTAGCAGGTCTGTCTTTCAATCAGGGGGTTGGCGGTTCAATCCCCGCCCTAGTCAATGTGTCGTTGAGCAAGACTCTTAACCCTGAATTGTTGCTGTGTCTTCAGTGTATGAATGTCACATGGTTGTAAGTCGCTTTGGATAAAAGCATCAGCTAAATGACATGTAATGGTTCCAAGCAATCACATTTTAGCTTCACAGGTCTTCTCTTCTGCAGACATGGTTGTTCTTTATCTTTATAGTATTTTACGTCCTAGAATCCCTTAACATCCAACTCCATCAACACGCAGATATTTTCTCATATCTTGTCAAAACATATTTAATAACTCTGTTAGTCCTTGTGTAAACTTACCTAAACTGCTTCCCATTTGCGTGGAACATCAGGAGGGATAATCGTTCACTCCTACGTTCATCCGGCTGAAAGAAAAGTCTTCCCCAAAAAGTGCCGCTGACTTTCCTGGCAGACTCTCCTGGCTTTCATCGATGCCAGGCCACTGGTTTTTGTGACGACTGGCCCAGATGATGCATTGGTACTCTCACCCGTTCCTGCTGGTCAGCAGCTGTCCAACACCTTCTGGTAGAAGACGTGCAAATGAGAAGCCGGGAAGGGTTGTTTTCCTCATTTAGAGCCAAGTACCTAGAAACGACAGGAACTTGCTCCAGTCTGTGGTGAAGATCATTAAAACCAGTCATAGACATAGTCATAGTATGTTAAAAACATAATGTATAACAACAAATGTTGTTGAAATCAAATAATCAAATAAAAAGTGCACCTTCCATGTCCATCACTGACATCGAAAGGCCTGAACACACCTGTCTGAACACACATGGCTGAACACACATGGCTGAACACACCTGTCTGAACACGCCTGTCTGAACACACCTGTCTGAACACGCCTGGTTGAACACACCTAGCTGAACACACCTGGCTGAACACGCCTGGTTGAACACACCTAGCTGAACACACCTGGCTGAACACGCCTGGTTGAACACACCTGTTTGGACACGCCTGGTTGAACACACCTGGCTGAACACACATGGCTGTACACACCTGCCTGAACACACCTGGCTGAACACACCTGGCTGAACACACCTGCCTGAACACGCCTGGCTGGACACGCCTGCCTGAACACGCCTGGTTGAACACGCCTGGCTGGACACACCTGGCTGGACACACCTGTTTGAACACACATGGCTGGACACACCAGGTTGAACAAACCTTTCTGGACAGACCTGTCTGAACTCACCTGGCTGGACACACCTGTCTGCGTGACTCTGGTCTGCTGTCAAACTGGAACCAGAAGAGTGTTTCAGTGTGTGTCACCTGTTGGGCCGTCCAGCAACCCGACACCAGGCCAAGTGACCGGAGTTTATAGATTGAGACAGAAATAGCTGCACCAGAGGGGGGGGGGGGGGAGGGCAGAACGATGGAGGACGAGGAGATAAAGGTGGAGGAGAACAGCACAAGGGCACCGATGGCAGCCCTGAGTGTATTTATAGTGGAACAGGAGCTTTCTTTCTTTTTCCTTCTTTTTCCCAGATCGATGGAAGCAGAGCAGCACACAACCTGTCCTGTGTGTGTGTGTGTGTGTGTGTGTGTGTGTGTGTTTGTGAAGAATAAATGGGTCAATGACAAGACCGAGCAAAAACTGAGGTTTCTGTTGTCCACAGCAGTTATAAAATAAGTGTTCACTATTTGCATTTATTGTGGATCAACAGCAACAATAAGTGAATTATATTTGTATTTACTTTCTGGATCTTATTATTTTTGCTTGAACATGACACCCTGGCTTTTTATACATTCACGTGCATACATGATTGCACTCGCCTACGTGCAGAATTATTCAATCAAATCATTTCAATTCATACAGAGAATATTTATCAACACAACCACAAACAGATCCAGGCACATTGCGCAATGAAGTTATCAACAAAGAATTACACAACCACATAGAGATACAAAACAACCACATAGAGATACCAAACAACCACAAAGAGATACCAAACAACCACAAAGAGATACCAAACAACCACAAAGAGATACAAAACAACCACATAGAGATACCAAACAACCACAAAGAGATACCAAACAACCACAAAGAGATACCAAACAACCACATAGAGATACCAAACAACCACAAAGAGATACCATACAACCACATAGAGATACCAAACAACCACATAGAGATACCAAACAACCACAAAGAGATACAAAACAACCACAAAGAGATACCAAACAACCACATAGAGATACCAAACAACCACAGAGATACCAAACAACCACAAAGAGATACCAAACAACCACATAGAGATGCAAAACGATAAAGGACCACAAAGTGATGAAATAAAAGATGCAAAATGACTGAACGACCAACAGTAAGTATGGCTTTATGTCTTGTTTACAAGATACAGGCTGTTTTCTTAAAACTGCTTTATATAAAAATATACTTTCAATCACATCATTTAGCATTTATTTTAAAAATAAATCCTTTTCTTTGTTGATGATCTAAGTCTGTTTCGTGTTTAATTTGATGAAAATCAGAATTGTTACTGTTTTACTGTTTTTACTATGAAACTGATCATATAAGAAACATATAGTTAATTTAGACTGAATACAGACACAAATTCATAAATAGAGAAAATATTCTAATGATGAATATTGTGATAATGTATAGCTGCACTTTGTGAACACTGTTTGTGAATATGGAGAGCAGTCTCCACTTGTTGTAACACACACACCTACACACACGAGCACACACACACTTGTTGTTCCACGTGTCAATGGCCACATGAGCACTGTCTCAAGTAAGGTGTTGCTGCCCCCTAGAGGACAGTTACCTGCACTACAAACAGGCTGTATTACTGACCTGGAACACATAGTGCAACCCTCAAATTATTACATCAGGGCCCTATTTCTCGTACCTGGCTAACATGGTTAGCGGGATCATTTTACGGATTAGATACACAAGCCAGGGTTTTCGGTTCCTCAAAGCAAGTTTGGCAAAATCACCATAGCAACACATCAAAAAGTTTGAACCTGCTCCAGCGCAGGCTCATTCAGTCTAGCTGGATAAGCTGGCCACGCCCCCTGAAGAAAATGGCAGCTTCCTCATTGATGAAGGAGCAATATTAGTTAGATTAACGTTTTATAGGGAGAGAGTTCTTATGACGTGATGATGACTTCCTGTACGAGCGCCTTCCATTCTGCCCACAAGGAATCATTTATTAAAGACCTTCTCGAGCCTACATTGAACACCACACGCCGCAGCATTGACTGTCTCACAGACTGTATGCAGAGCCTTGTGGTACAGTGTGGTATAGTGTGGTACATTGTGGTACAGTGTGGTACATTGTTGTACATTGTGGTACAGTGTGGTATAGTGTGGTACATTGTTGTACATTGTGGTACATTGTTATACAGTGTGGTACATTTTGGTACAGTGTGGTATAGTGTGGTACATTGTTGTACATTGTGGTACATTGTTGTACATTGTGGTACATTGTTATACAGTGTGGTGCATTGTGGTACAGTGTGGTATAGTGTGGTACATTGTTGTACATTGTGGTACATTGTTGTACAGTGTCGGCTATGCAGAACATCGTGGTTTTAGTAAAACTCATGGATGTGTTCATTACGTTCTCTGGCCATGTCCGTGTAAATGCAATAAAAGTTCTATATGGTCATCTCCACATACATGAATATACACATATATATTATCTACTTGTTCTGAAAGAGTTGAGATAGTTATGTTAGATCTCATTGGATGATGCATGTGATTACGTCGACTGTCAGCGGGCACATTTAAAGAATGAGGCACTTAAAATGAGCCGATACATTTTCCCAACACTGATGCTGCGTTGCAAGTGGATTCCATGAAAGTCAATGCACAGACGAATACTACGTCTAGATAAGTGGATGAAAATCCT